>NW_028279987.1:0-170858 GCF_059751315.1 Micrasema longulum | reverse complement strand
TGTGTTTGGACCTGGGTTAAGATGATATTGCATCGATCTCGGCTACGTTCGCCTCTGATTTGGTTTTCATGGCATCGTAAAGCCGCCATTAGCGTCGGTTAAGCGGTTATTAAATGCCTACTACTGCGGTCGACTATTAAATAAGTTTCAATATTTTAATGTTCTAACTGCACTCTTCCGCAAAGTTGTGCATTAAAAATACGCCCCCGTTATGAAATAAACGTCACGGAAAGGAATAACTCGAAATAACATATATTTTACATATATATGTGTGTAGTATGTACCTACAACTGTACAGTATTATGTTCATATTCGTAGTTGTAGTAAATTATGTATAAGCATTAGTAAATACTGATGTTCGGCAATTAAACAAGAATGCATAATATTATATTTACATTGATTGTGAACAATAGTTCTTGTTTATTATATTTATTATGTAATAATTGAGAACCTTTACATGAAGACAGAGGAAAATTAATTTTTTGGCCGTTACACTTTTTTTATTTTATTATTTGTTTAAAAAATTCTTTCGTTTGATGCACAAGTGAGCCGAACCCGTTAAAAATGCTAAAGTTTGATGCACAAGAGAGCCGAACCCGTTAAAAAACAAGCGAGCTATGCGAAATTTGGTGTAATAGGGAAGCAGATCTGGTGTTGCTCACTTTTTGCAACAAACAATGATTAATGTGAAGTGAATATGTGATTTTATAAAACATTTGTATTTGTCTGATCTATTCTTTAAAACCATAGTAAATTTTTTACATTTTTGTGCAGAAGGGGGGAGGAGGGGGAAGCATATCCCAAATTTAAACCTATCCCAAAGTTTTTAATAAACTGTTATACCTCTAAAACCTATACTTTAACGTACGAAAAGTAGGCATTTTTAATTTTGCGGGTAATTGATTATCCCAGGTATAACTATTATTTTTAAAATCGTTTTTTTAAATTTTCCAAACTTTTGGCAAACTGGGTCTGCCCCCTCTTAATACAGTGTGCTCAATTATACTTAGTTTACGAATTAGTAGTTGACGTAGTAAGTGTTAGCAAAAACGCGATTTTAAAAAGATATATCATGGTTTAACCCCTTTGAATATATTTTTTATTGATATGTCTACGGCATATGTTTAATATATTTTTACTTTAAACGGTGACTCTCAACAGCCACGAACGATGAACGTTACTCCATTTGGGAGCTTCAATGTAAAAAAGAGTTTTTCAATTAGGCCGACTGTGCATAAGTGCACGTAGAACGCTATTTGCTTTCATCAACCCTTCAACATTACGGGAACATAATGCGCCACATTCTGAGCATTTAATTAAGCGAAGCGCCGCCAGTTCCTGTGATGTCACTGCTTTTATTCCTACATGACCTGTCACCGCACATGTTAATAATATACCGGGATATGCAATAAATTCCGTGTCCAATTACGTTTCCGCGCACTGCAATATGTTGTATTTACAGTACCTTTGCACATTGTGTTTTATTATTATATTATTATTAGTATTATGTTGTAACCTGAAGACAAAATGCTCAATTTTCGAAACAAAACTTGTATGGAGCAGAAAAAATCATGTTTAAAAATCAATATGAATATTTTTTACGATAAATTAATTACCGCTCTTAAATGCCGTAAAGCAAAATCGAATTTCCAAGTACGCGTTATTTTCTGAGTAATATAATGTAATTTTAAGAAATGGATTCATACAATTGGTGCCTGATTCATTTGTAGTTTAACGACATCTATTTTCAGTCAGTTGTCAGTTGCGAAAACGTTCTAAAATATCCATGTAAATGACCTATTTGCATGTCGGAGTTTCAACACTGCGACCAACCTAAACGAACTTCCTTTAAGCGATATGTTTAACACAACCGAATATGTGACACCACAACAGCTGCATCGTTGCCCCAAATAATCTACAGTACAGAATCTACGGACTTTTCTGGAATCAATTTCATAAATTAAATTCTGAGTATGAAGTTCCACATTTCATAGCATAATCTAGGTGATCCTCGGCTCTGATGTTGTATTATTACACGCGTTAGCAAATAACCTGGGTTCAATCTGATAATAAAATGTATTGTTATAACTTTACAGGTGTATTGTCCGAAGCTTTTCTCTCGTGTACCCTTTTATAGGAAGTAAGTACTCCTTGAATGCTTATTATTTTTATAGCCTTCACCTTAACTCGAAAACAAAAGGTAACGTTTAAATTCCTCATAAATTGAAACGACAGCACGCCCACGAGAAAAGCCATACGAAGTTTTTAAGACGAGCGGTTTAAGTGCTCTTCTATTCATCACGGAGCTTTAATTAAGCGCTTTATTCTTAGGACGTCGCGCAATAATAGGCGAGAAATATTCCACTAATGTATGGAGAGAGAATCAGGCGCCGTCTTTTGTTCATCGACACGTGGGATTTATTACGACTCTTTGTTGATATTTTATAGCCAAATATGTTTCTAGTGTTTTACGAGGTTTACGTCGCGAACTTATATGGAAACAAGCTGGACATTACGGATTATTCAGTCTCTCTCGATTTTAATACTTCTCTATGACTAAAACGTCTTTCGGATATTTTTCAATGAATACTGTTATAATCCTTTTTTGGATTCGCGTTTAACAATGGTGATCTTCTTTCGTAGATTAAAAAACACATTACTCATTAGAATACGATATAAATTTATTTTCAGGGTGTGCAAAGTGCGGCTTTGTATCACCGCGGTAGTTATTGATTCCTTAAAATTGGAATAGTATGTTTTATGATTTGATCAGTAATGTTTATATCGGATTTGGAAAGCTTCATAGTTTGAGTATCGCGTTGTGTTATAATAACGCCGCACGTTACGAGCATAATCGAACCGTGGATTTTCACGTATTATCCCGAGTCGATCAGCGTATCGGTACCTAGGTGTAGGTATTGCAACCCGTAGGAAAGCCATGCGCGGTCGTGTTGCTCCGCAATTAATCGCCTCCGTCTATCGAGTCGACCGTATGCAAACTTTTAATTGGGAAAGTTTTGTTTTCCCAGCCAAGAAACCATCGGAACGCGAGAGTTTTTCACCGCAGGGCTATTTCCTCGCGCTACCATTGTTTCAGCCGACTGTTTGTTGCTCCGCCCGCCGCTGCCGCCGCCCGCTCCCATTCGATATCCTTTTACACCGTGGAATCCGCTCTCCATTCAAACGAGATTCACTCGTTTAATCATCTCGTCGGAAGTTGTTCAGACGGTTGTTATTTGCTCTTCGAGTGCATTGTTTTGTTTTTCATCCTCGCCCCTTTCGACCGAACGGTATCGGGAAGCGTTGTAATCGGTAATCGTTTTGCGCGGTGTTAAATGTTTCTCGAATCGATAAAGTTCGGTTATTGATTATAAAATTTTACGAGTGATCCTATAAATTAACGATTGCGCATCCCGTAACGGCCACGCCCGATTAGTGGCTAATTGCGGACCGCGCACAGGTGAGCGAGAGCGCAACCACCCGCCTCGTGACTCCGATAAACAAAATTTTAATTTCCATTTATATTAAAATATTCGTGTTTGGACGAGAACCGCCGACCCGATTACAGCGATAATCAAATGTTAATTCAATGAACACGCGTATATAGTCATAAGCGCAGCGTGTCGAAGTACCTACCCCCTTTATGTGCACAACACTAACGAGTTGATAAATTCGTTGAATAAGAATATCTTTATTTCGTCAATTTCGATAACGTGTCTCGTAATCGTCCGCATCCTTATTTTTACCAGAAGTCGGTGCCCATTAGCCCGGAACTGTTTCCGATTTGATCCGGCGCACTGTTGTAGGTAAAATAATATCATCGGTTACTCCTACGGCTTCCGTAATGTGATACAGCGGAGGCGGGAGCTAAAATAATTGCTTGTTAAGGCATCCGCAGATATGTCTATTGAAAATTTTGACAATTCGTTATCACGGCCATTGTTAGATTTTCGTTATTCAACGGATAATATTTCGATAAAATGAACACTATTGTATGAAATTAATTGAATAACCCTGGGCTCTTTAAAGAATTGAACATAAATTTAATTTATGTGTTTATTTTTCTTTTACATACTAACAGATTGAATAAAATAAACAAACAAACATGATGTCATGGTTATTTTAAGCAAATAAAATTATCCCAGCATACAAAATATGCACATGACGTGTTATAATTGTGCTGAAATATTAGTGTGAATGGATTGAAAATATTTCATACATAAAACATCTAAAATTAGATAATTTTATGAATCCTTACCATTGTAAATTCGGTTTTGTCAAAAAAATATTTATTTTGTTTCTCAATTTTTTTGTAATAGGTACCAAAAAAAATGTTGTTGTGTCCTTGAATTTATATTTATTTAATTATTTGTTTTTTAGAAATTATCTACCTATATAAAAATGAACTATTTTTAATTTATTGGACCTGTACCCTGTGCTGTAAGAAGTTGGGTGCAAGCTTATTGATTATTGTGGAAATCAATCTTTAACAGCAAGGCATAAGATAACTTTTTTTAAAAACCAACTATAGATTTTACATATCAGGTTGGGGAAAAAGTAATTTCGTATTTTTTAGCTTCATTACAGTGCTTTATAAAAACTGTTACAATCATCCGATTTAAGTCAAATATGTGCCGTTCTGTTTAATATCATGTTGCCAACGAGAATCTAGTAACTCTAGTAACGAGAATCTAGTAACTTTATAATACCCCTCTCGTAGAAGCCCTTGTCCCTATTGGCAAAAAACTCGGACAACCAATTTTCACAGGCCTCTATTAAGACCAAATTTGTACCGCCAAGCGCGTTGGCCATAGACAGGAACAGGTAGTAGTCACTTGGTGCCAAGTCCGGACTATAGGGAAGAACTTCCCATCCGAGCTCCCCCCGGAGCTTCTGGCGCGTCATCAAAGATGTGTGCGGCCTGGCGTTCTCCTGACGAAACACCATCCCTCTCCCATTCACCAATGTTGGCCGCTTCTGTTCGATCGCCAGCTTCAAACGATCGAGTTGTTCACAGTAGATGGTAGGATTGAGCGTTTGGCCATAGGCAGCTCATAGTAGAGTATTCCCTGCCAATCCCACCAAACACATAGCAATACCTTCCTGGCCGTTCGTTTTACCAGACTACAGCCTTAAGGTGCATCTTTCTCAGTCCAAAAGTGATAATATCTCGCATTCTGCATACTTCTTCGCGGCACGTAAAAGAGAAGTTTTAAATTTACCTTAGTAGGCCACGGAAGGTTTTGAAGCATAACTCCCTTTAGGGGACTTTTTGCCCCGACAATCGTGAGATCTACTTCCGGCGTTGGGGCTACAATTAAAATATTCCATTCATAATTATTTCTTAATTTATTCCTGTAATAAACGCCGAGAGGTCCGTTTCTTCCAAACTTCCCCCGGTGAGCAATGCGAGGAAGACTGAAGACGCTAATACTTTTGTTTAAAATGTTTTGTAATCGTATTATTTAAAGTATACATTTTATTAATCCCAGTAGAGCTATTCTGAATCTTCTCGCGGGGGTAGATAAAAATTTTACTTCGGGATTTGTATTTTTTTGCGTGTGGCTACATTTTGATTCATATATGGCCACATTGATAATTAAATAACAAATTATGTCAAACAAATACGAACACGTGAAACCACACATGATAATTTTAATTTAGAACATTACTGCGACTTCAAGTATTACCCAAAACACTTGAATTGTACCACAAAATAATTATCTTTTACTTAAGATGTATAAATAAATGCCCAAAAAGTGCCTTACTATCCCGCTTGTACCCTAGAGTTTATTTATGAACCACTGGTACTAGGAAAGACAGTAGATGTAAAATAAATAATGTAATCAAGTAACTAAAAATTTACTTAATAATTTGTGCCAAATGATAGTTTGTTTTTTTTATAATTGTTTTACACGTTTTTGTGAGAGTAATTAGAATCGATGTATTGTATGTTTCACAGTTTCATTATTGACATAAAAGCTGTTGACGTTTATATTCTCAGGAGGCTAAATATATAAATAATAATATACTAATAAAGCCACAAAGGCAAGGCTGCTGTTTCGTGTGATTATCTGTAGTTTGCCATTTTAAGTATCTTGCAATAAAAAAAGGAAAATTAACATCCATATCTCAGAGTGCCTTCAAAGATTTTTTAAAATCAGTTTTCCAACTATGTAATATTTTATGTTTTAAATTTTCTTTTTTGTATTTTATAATGTAAAAATAATTCGTTATGTCTCGGAATGAGTTTAAATAATCCTTAATAATGTGTTTTTAATTGTGCATTAAATTTGTACAATAAATACAATAAAAATGAGTCCTTATGATATACCCAAACATTTTAATTTTAAATGTTATTTTAAACGAGTTTTAAATACAAAACTCACTGTTAGAAAATAAAAATCAAGCAAAATGTAGTAGAGCGGATTCGAATCTCGGACTCCTGATCCATGAGTCCTCGACATTAGCCACAAATAGTCCAGCAAATGTTCTAGAAATTTCTACTGTAATATGTTATCACCTTTATCTTGAAAAAAATTTTCAACCATTATGTGGTGGCTATGATAGATGTCACATAAGTCTACATAATTTAATACAAGACTTGATATATGCCTCTTATTTTAAAAAAAGTCGTATTTTGCTATTATTTTAATAAATTACGGAAAATTTAGTATTAAACAGTCTACATATACCTATATGTTAATTTATTGTTTTTAAATACCTGTAATTAAAATCATATCATCTTTTGGTTAATGTAACACGAGGTTACAGCATACTTCTCTAGAGGTATTTTTTCGGAGTTAATATCGCTCTTTGTGTAAAGGTAATAAGGTTCCTACTACTAAATTAGTTATTTATGTGTTACATTTTTGGATAACGCTTCAGTTTCACACAATAATAATTCATTTACAAAAAAAAAGAGATTGTTTGAAATTTCGTAATTTATGATACCACACGAGGGCGGAAAGCTTTAAAGCTCCACGGCGCAAATCAACGTTCTCACAATAATAACTAAACACTCTGATTGTTTTATCACGTCGAAGTGGTAATGAATATTATATTATTCATATTATCAGCGGATTAACGCTAACGGTTGAACTTAAAACGGAGCAAATTATTCGGAAACAGCTCTATGTGAGTAATCAGACGAACAAGGAACCGTATCGCTACATGACTCGTGTATTGCAGTAGGTGTGAGACAGCAGCTGCGTGTTTACCTTTATATTAATTCCTTATTAACATCCAAATGTAATTAAACTCTATTATCTTTTTATAATCTTGCATTATTTGTACATAAACACACTACCCTGCATTTTGTGTACAGTACCTACATTCACTCCGCATTGCGCTCTTTAGCGTTCGCCCTTATCGTAATGAATACGGTTTAATATTGCATGGAAAGAAAGTGTATAGGCGAGTAATGAATGCGTAATGTGTACTTTTTTATTGGCCTCCAATTATATTGCTAACCTCAATATGTTGCTAGTAATGGGTAAAACCACATTGAGTATGATGCATTTATGTAGCTATATATTAAATATACTACTTATGTATATTATGAAAAGCAAAATAAATACAAAGGAGATGTGTAAAAAGCTTGGTAATAAAATTCAACATGGATGAGATACAGATATCATGTTACACTTGAAAGTATTACATGATCTATATATATCTATGTAAATATCGATATTTGAAAGTATAACATGATCTCTATATGAAATTAAGCAACTGGCAAAATGGTCAAACTTTTGCACTTAAAGACTTCAACTGCATGACTTTTTTGCTAAACTGCTTTGATATTTTGATATTTATGATCAACATAGATGCTTTGTACATAAGTTGACATCACCTGAATGGGCTCATACGTACGCTCAATTTCATGTGGTAAATACCCATATACTTTCATCAAAGATGATTAAAAGGCTTTACGTTATTTAAAGTTAAATTAACACGATAGAACCAGCCATGTCGTATCAATGTCGATTTAAGCTGCAGTATTTACGTCCCGGAAAATAAACAAAGCAAAAACGGGTCTTATTGAGAGATGTCCGATGGCAAGTTAATCTTCTACAAAATATATCATAAAAAAATATGTCTAAATAGAACCGGCTTCTATGTATTTAATTTCAATTTTCTTAATTAGGAAAGAATGAAGACGGTTAGTGCTTTCTAACCTAGATTTACAAACAAACCTTATCTCTCATTGTCTCATCACTACCTAGCATTGTGCGAAATAAAAAAACCCAATTATTTCATATTAAATTTAGTACGAATACTTATTGTAATTGATTTTTAAAAAATGGTGTATGAAAGGTTTTCAAACAGACCATAGCGTAACGTGTATCACACTTTATGTTAGAACATTACCAAATGAGCTACATCTACTGTTTTTTGTAGATATTGATAGAAAGATCCGAGATCATTGCTATGATTGAAAACATTTATAATTTTTAGATTGTTTTTAAATATGTAGTGATTCCTTGTCAAATGTTATCATTAGTTTCAAAATATATTTAAATCCCAAATGATTTGGTAAAAAAATATTTTTAAATCCACGTGCCTGAGTTTCACAAGGTACTTAAATACGTTGTTTAGTTTCAAAACGTACTTGTGTTTGTCTATTATTAAATGTTGAATAACTAATCATATGTGTTAGTCTCTTAGAAATCATGCTTTCAGATTCTTCCAATATTACTTCCTACGCGTATTACTATTTATTTTATATTATTGTAATCATTATTAATGTGTAAAACAGTTTTCTTAAATTTACAAAAAAACATGTTTTGGGAGTTGGTACCTCCTTTTGATTTTATAATACTCAAATACACAATTTCCCGTAGTTCCATTTGCTTGTATGAGCAGTGTGGGCGTATCATAACACGTAAGTGTAATAACCAAGTGACAAATATACGTTATGTGTAGATTGTAAGTGTACCGTTTTCGTGACACGTTGAAATACGGTTGTGAGCAGTCGTGGAGAAATGGGTGCTGTCGTTAGCTAGGCGCGAGTGCGTGTCGCTTATCACCTCCACCGTATCACAGTGGCGCCCTGCCCCTTCCTTGGGCCCCCTCGGCCCCCTCGGGACCCCAGGCACGGTGCACACAGCCCCAGCCCCACTGCCAGTATTGCTACCCTTAGTCATTACTTCCCGAGACAACTATGTATGGAGCTTTATCGCGATGCATTTTATTCTAGATGTCGTGCGTTCACCGCCCAGGTATTTTTCTACCAGAGGGTAGAGACGTGGATGTATTTTTTTTTCTTGCAAGCGCTTTTGACATTAGTTTAATGTACTAAGTAATAATGCACTTGTAATCAAATCACTAAATCAATAAAGTTCATTGCAAGTTCAAGCCCCGAAAACCTTAAAAAATAATTCACAACTAATTACCCGTTTCTGTTGATAAGAAAATGAATCCTAGAAGTGTAAAAGTTATAGTTCAAATGTGGTGTAATTAAATAAAATTATTCATTTAAAAAAAATGTAATTTGGAACTTGTTGTGAACAATAATACAATAGTATGTATTTTATTTAGTCATCCAACATTTTTCTGTAATGTTCTAAATATCTGAATAAATAAATGAAATATAAATATAACATAGAATCCTATCAATTGACCACCAATTCACTAAACGATGCCTAATTTGAGAAAACAAAATATATGTTCGTATAGTTTATTTTGTTAAATAAAGGTTTTATTTTTTGTCGGACGGATTTATCTAAATATATTTCATTCTATTCAATGGATCGTGTTGAATTCAAATGCCTGAATAAACAATCGGAATTTATCAATAAGTTTTTATACAAATTCACCTTGGCGTTGGGAGCTCGAAAATTGCAGCAAAAAAACAAAAGACCAAACACGTATTTGTCTGTTTAAAAAATATTTTCTGTGCGAACTGGTTTGACAAGATAATAGGTAGTTTGAATAAATAATTTATTGACTCGACCATGCCTAACTACACGCGTGTCACGCTAGCAAATTGATGTTATCAAGCTTATTTAAACAACAATTTTGATTTTTATTTGACTATCCTGTTAATTTTTTACAAAATAACTACTGAAGACATAAAATAAAATACTTATGGCTCATTAAAATGAAGCTTCTATTAGAAATATAAATTAAATAATTAGGAAATTTCACTGTTTGCAGTCGGATGAAGAATACATTTCTATTTGTGAAATAGAACTAGAACCCTGGACGAGTGTTTTCGACTCTGTGGCAGCTCTCAGGTTAAAATCCTGACTAAGGAAATAAAGAGTGGAAATGAATCCGCCTCATTGTGTAATAGTTGACGCGTATGCATATCATTCTTAAGGTCCTGGGTTCGATTTCTGGCAAGGTGGGTGTGAAATATCGATTTAAAACTGCAATATTTCATTATTCTTGGACCGGCACCTGAAGCGTAGGATTGATAACCCTGCCCTCATGTTACATAATTATATGATCGAAATAAGCTCCATTTGGTTTACAAATGCAGTGCTTATCTTATATTGTATACACCGGACACCCTGTATAAGGAAATATCTTAAGACGCAAGCGGGGGAGGAGTGGGGAGTTTTGAGTAATAATTAAGTACCCCATTTCGAACACATGTGCAAAAAGTCAGCTGGATATTTTATTTATTAAAAGAAAACAACAGCCATTATAACTAAAAAATACAATATTTACAAATAAACCAAAATTAGAGGTTAATACAATAATAGTTAATACAATGTCATAAAAAAGAAGAAAAAAAGCGTACCTTTAAAAAGCCACTTCGCATCATTCCACACGTAAAAAAAATATTACAATAATAATAAAAAAATAATAGAAAAAGTTTTTTGTTTACTTGGACTTAAAAATCCTTTCGCCGGCGGATCCATACAGAGTAACCCCAGATCAGCCTTCCCTACTTTCTTCTTTCAAACAAGATAAAATAATGACAGTATTAATGTGAACAAAAAATAAAATATTAGGTAGGTACAGGGAGATTAAATAATAATTTTTCTTTTTAATTAAGGTAAAACATTTGATGTTTAAAACCTGAAATTCCTGGGCTATTAGATACCTGTTTGCTTTTTGTATTATTTAGTAAATATTTTTAAATGATATTCAATATATCATACATACTTACTGCAATGCTATAGAAGTAATAATAAATATAAATATATTTATAGCAATTAGACTGAAATGCGCACGCTTAGATGATCAGATGGAGTTATCCCTACGGGACAAAATAAAAGCTCACGCATTTGTAGAAGCCTAAGTGTCACAGACATTAACACATCAACAGTAAGCTAGAGGAAAGGCATTTGAGATGGTATGGGCACGTTGGACGCATAGCACCCGGCGATCTCCATAAAGCGGTGGGAGACTAAAAAATTCGTGGGTTATGCAAATAAATGACCAGATGCAGAGGCACGGCACGGAGGACGTCGTCCAGGACAGAAGGACCTACGGCCTGAGGACGAGGACAGCTAACCTAACAGTCTATGCAGGCAGTGAGTTGGAATGGAGCCAGGGAGAAGAAGATGAAGAAAAATCAGGGTTTGATATTGACTGAGTACGAATACAATATACAGTTAATGATACTTCGGTAAGATCGGTACATTGATTAATTTACCTTCAAGTGCCTAGAGTTTGGTTTGGATTCTCGGTAAAGTTAATTCCGGTAATTTATTAATTAATATATAATAACAGAATATTCACAACTTAAATATTTGGCTTTGATGTTAATTCCTTGGGGTTCCAAGTTTCCTCTGATCTTTGATGTGTAAATTGATTTTCATGTTTGATATACGTACTTTCCTCTATACTTGCAAGGGTCTTTCTTTTCCACGACACGTTTACCATAATACATTAATTTGTATGTAGTTAATGCTCAAACCGCTAATAAGCGTGTCCAGAACAATCTTGATAAATATGACTAATCATGTCGATTTTAGGTCTAAATTAAAATGAATAAATGTGTAGCTCTAGACTATTTACTGTTAAATATTTCTTTTACCCTTAACTAAACATCTAAAGTGATAAGAAACGTTGTTATACCTTTACGCAACATGCCTCACATGCTCTCCCAGCAGAAGTGCAAAATTGTGAGAGTAAAGTGATGTTTCGTAAAAAAATAAAACCTGGCTCCTCTAAATCATACCCATAAGCAACATGCGCCACACGCTCTCCCAGTAGAAGTGCGAAATTGTGAGAGTGAAGTGATGTTTCGAAAAAAATTAAAACCCGACTCTACCAAATCATTTGAATAAATGCGTTGCGTGTAATGACCAAATAAATTGTTTTACTTAATGTTTTGGTAGCTTAAATTCTAAGTTTCAAGTCAACTTAGAATCAATAACCATTGAATTTCTTTGTAAAGCGCATTTGAAGGCTATTATGAACAAAATGAACCATTTGCCGGGAAATCAGATCGCTATTGGAACTCGGAGTCTCATAATGATGAGAAACTGATAGGTGTGTATCTCTGTTAGCACGAGTGACCACCACTGCCTTCAATAAATATTGCCGTCTGAAATCGAGCACTACAAATTGTTAATATTACGAAAATGACGCTGTTTCTATTTGTTTATTTTTAATTAAAAAAAATATTTCCATTCTTATGATTTACCCAATTATTTCAATTTTGGCACCATGTTTTTTTAGTCGCAAATAACCGTGTTAGAAAATTGGAAACAAGTTGTGGCAGAGCGGGATTCGAACCTCGGACCTCCTGATCAGGAGTCCACGACTCGGTAGCACAACTCGTCTTTAATAATAATAATACCGATGTTTTCTTTTCCGCTCATAGTATCAATAGCACCATTAATTAGAAGTGAGTGGAAATAAAGTCGTGATTCTCGTATCTCGTTCTCCGTTCCGGCTCGTGGTCGCGCACAATGCAGCCCGCGCTCGGCCGCGCGACGCTCCGCTGACCCAGTCCTACGCGGGCACGACCAAAGCGGGGAAGTTTCATCAGATCGTTGTGTGATCAGTCCGAACGGATTAGCCCCCGTATTCCCGTGTTGGCCTATCAGAAATGACGCATCCCGTGATTAGACACACCAATTAACCCTTTAAAATCCTGGTAAAAAATAATGGTGGTAAGTATACTCCCACAGCCCGCACAGCCCGTACCTATAATGTATGTTTAAGCTTGGGAAATTTATGAAACATGTTTAAAATCCTTGTTTTTCAGAAGTACGAGTATTTATTGATATCGGGTAATATTTTTAAAGATATATTAGTAAAATACAAACGTTATAATGAAAGTCTGCCTCACAAAGAACAGCACATAGTAGAACTCTGCATACTGTACATTGAATTTCGGATATTTTATCCTTGTTCTGTGTGCTATAAAAATGGCTTCTTATACTGGGTGTTCATTAAACCATGTCACATCCGAAACCACGATGATCAGTACGACCAAGAAGACATATTGGCACATTAAAATAAATTTTTAGAATAAATAAATTTACAAAAATAAAATATTTAAAAAAACAAATGGTTACATTTTACATTTACATTTTTTTTTTTTTTGCACCGCAACAGGCCAGGAGGCCTAATTACAGCGGTGAATTACATCACAGAGCACCCAGGCTTGAGAAAAAACATATTTTTAATTTTTGTGTTCTCACCGGGAATCGAACCCGGAACCTTCCGTGCGTGAGTCAAGCGTCTTGACCACTACACCACTAGCCTAGCCAATAACAACAGTTATTTGATGAAACATATTTAATTTTATTTAATGTGGTTCACAAACAATAAACAATACATACGAATTTGGTATTATAATCACAATATGTTATGTTTAATGTTTAGATATTGTTCATCAGTTATATGTGAACACAACAGCTTAACTAAATTATACTAACAGTTTATTACAATTATTTTACCTAACTAACATAAGGGAATATTTTATTTGATACATTGAATTACAGTTCTCCTATAATAATTTAATATATCGTTAAAGATATTAATATGTACGAGAAACTGATCAAAAAGAGCATAAAACTATGTAGCAAAGACAAACAAGGGCAATAAAAGATTGGTATACAATATATTCAAGAACATGATCAACCGATCCACCTTCGTCCCACACTATGTTAATAGCGAAGAGATCTACGAAAAGCTGGAAGATCTATCTCAAAGAATTCCAAGTTGTGCGACGAATTGACTAATCTACACGAGATATTATTTTATTCTCCATTTTCCTAATCCCAATTTTTTTTGTTCGTTCCCAGCATTCGCCATTGACCGTACTCTATACCCATACCTGTGCGTTTTTTACGAATATCGTTACAAATTTTTATCTCATTTATACTTTGCGCTTTTTGCTCAGATTTCTCCACTTTAACTCGTTATTTTGTTTTATTTTGTGCGTGGTTTTATTTTCCTACTATCGTACGTTCTTCATTCCGTAAGTTTTCTTCTGTTTTTTGTATTTTTCCTATAACCCTTTCATTCGCCGTTTATGTCCTTGCGCACTTTTTGCCAATATTAGGTAGGAACAGCGATGATTACGAAGTTTTATCACGTGCATTGTTTGATCGCGCTTTTTGCCCCGTGTCATGATTCGAGGCAGCTGGCCCACGCACGCACATGACTGTGTAGAAGTGTAGACAGTTTGCAGCGAGCAGTAGGCATCTCACCATTAGACCATTCGACCATTCGACATGTACACGAATTGAGTTTTGAATCCATACACACGCACGTTTCCGTCGCATTCTGTCAGCCTTCCTTCCGCACGAGCCGCCCTCGGCGACCATTGTTTTAGCTCACCGAGCGTTAAAATACCGCCGGGGGTAGCAGAAACACCGAAGGGGTTGGTCGCGCCGAGTTGCTCGATCCAAATTTATACGGGTGTTAAAATTGCTTTTCGGCTAAATGTCGCCGGCGCGCTTCGAAAATCGTATCGCATTATTTATTTTTATTTTATGTTGTTGCAGTACTTAATGTCATGTTTCAATTGTAATATTAGCAGCTAATATTTTCTTTTTGTAGTGGACAAAATGCGTAAAAATATTATGCAGAATTTATAAAAAGAAATAATTTATATTTTACCTACATAGTATAATTCAATAAAGGTCGAAAGGTGCATTTGTTACAGCTTCAGTTTGTTTGAGTTTACTGTTTACCATATTGATGTGCCATATATTTTGTTTTTTTAAAAATATTATTATTGTGTGTGTATGTTTCTGATCCTATATATTATTTTTTATGATTTACTCATGTGTCTGTGTCAGCTAATTGCTTGTCCCAACTCAACACAGGACTTTTAGTCCCATGGAGTTGGGACTTATGTCTCAAATAATGGGTAGTAAACAACCTATAAATAAGTAAATAAATAAATCAATATATAAATAATACCTATTTAAGTATAATATTTTTAGATGCTATTCCTCTCTAAAAAAAGAGGCAAGTTGTGCTTGGAGCTATAATTAGAATAATTTACAAAAACAAATGAAAACTGAAGTAAATGGAAATCGGATTTGGATATATTTTATGCCTACAAAAAATTAAAGCCTGAGAAAAAATGTTTGTTCAACAAATCTATTTTTTTATGTAAAAATACATAAATTATGCCGAAATCCATGACATAAAAGTAAGTGTATTTTTCCTATATCGAAACCTAAAGTAAATACCCTTTTTTCTCATCAGTTATTTTCATGATGCAAAATAGGCACGTTAAGCCCGGTTTATTTAATTTTAGCATGTAAAGCGTAATATTGTTCACCTTAACACATGAGATACACTGCATTTACGTTTCCAATGGACTGCCCTGCCCTGTGTACCATCGGGTGCGGATTGAGGTGTGATGATGATGATGTAACGCTTTGCTATAGAATTTGATGTTATTATTAATTTGAAAACGGTTTTCTGCGGTCGAAGCAAGCGAGTCGTCGGTAATTTCTTGTCGGTTCACTATTTACTCGTTTTGCTTTATTGTTTTCTCGGCATCGAGTGTGGACTGCATGAAATAAATAAAACTGGTTTTATATAAGTAATATTATGTCTTCCTTCATTAGGTAGGTCATCTCTTTCATTTACACGGTTCGTATCGCCCTAAGCTCGACATTAGTAGAATACCTGTTAGTACAGCACGTTTTCTCCCCGCCTGCGCCTGCGCCTGCGAGTTCCTATTAGGCTGTACTTCGTATTACACCCGTATTAGTAATCATACTCTCTTCATACCGTGGCCGGCCCGTGAACATACGACAGCGACAGAATCGTAAACTTGGGGTGTATTATTTGCGAGAGGGTTCTTTTGTTTTATGTCGATAGCTATTCTTTCTAAAAACGGAACCGTAGCCCGGTGTACCTCTAACTGCGTAAGTGCATGTTATGTAAAATAACACCCTATTTAATGGTCTGTTAGATAACCTGACACATTCGTGTGATGTTTAAATGTCATGTATCTACTGTTTTTCAATAACGCAAACTGGTAATGCGAATGTTTTGAAATGAGCACATCGTTCGCTAAATTATTATAATTGAGCCCGTTTGTCACATCAACCTGCCATCTTATATTGCGACGTGTGTTCGACCGGAATTCTTCTAAAGCAATTATTTTGATTACAGAATTCGATAGCGGGAACGTGGTCGTAAATAAAGGCGTTTTTAATACCTGTAATGTGTTTTGTATTTTACAATGGAAATACTGCATTGCTAACTGCTGCACTTATACCCGTATTCTGAGTTGCTTTTTAGGGTGCTTTCAAGGTAAGATCTTTAAAATTTGTTTGCTAAGTCGAGTGTGACACCTTTGAGGCATAAGGAAGCCTTTTTGGGGTCCTAAATGAGTAATCGACAGATATTAAGTTTGCGGAGTCGCGTTCTATGATAAGGCGCATGCGCAGTTGCAAAAATATTATTCACCACTCAAAAATTGGAGTTACTTGTACGATCACCATACAATTTACTCACGCAACTGTTATCATGGCGGCCTCCGTGGTGTAGTGGTCAAGACTCTTGACTCACGCACGGAAGGTTCCGGGTTCGATTCCCGGTGAGAACACAAAAATTAAAATGTGATTTTTCTCAAGCCTGGGTGCTCTGTGATGTAATTCACCACTGTAATTAGGCCTCCTGGCCTGTTGTGGTACAAAAAAAATGTAATGTAAAAAATCATTTTTACCGTTCTTTGCGCATCTTTAGAAGAAATAATATATGGTATATTAATTATAAGGTTTTTAGTGGTTCTGTTCGGTTTTCTCAACTCCCGACCCGCGTAACGCGACGCAAGATTCGGTCAACAATAAAGCGCTATATCGGAGACGGCCAGAATCCAATATATATTTATAATTTTTTTTAAACATTTCGATTGGGAAGAATGATGTTATTTTGTGTTTAATTGCTAGAAGTAATATCGTGAACAATCGAAGGCTTCCGTGGTATCCGATTCAATTTTATGCTACCAGAAATTTTATGGTACGTCTGTCAAAATACTAATTAAAATTGACAGGTGGCGATGAATGACAACGTACAAACTTATTATTCTATTAATGGAGAAGATTGCTTTAAATACGCAGTGTGCCATAGAAATATTTGTTTATGATGTTTCTACGCGTTACGACGTAGACCTCAAAATTTATGAGGTGCAGTTCAAATAAATAAAAAAACCGACTCTGCAACAGAACAGTTTTGAAGTGACCACCGACCTCGACTTACTCACCTTTGAGGAATAACTCAGCACTCAGCACACGGGTATGAGTGTAATGTTTCGCAGGTACTATATTATAATATGTACATTTGCTTACGTTTGTTTTTATGACTGACAACTTTGTTGTTTTTAATAACCACCCTTTCGCAATAAAAAGCAACCTTTTTTACAATATTTTTAGTTTGTCCAAATGTTTGTTGATTAATGACTAGATTTGACCCCCTAGGGAGTCATTAAGATTAACAAATTACAACAGGGATGGAGAACATTTAAGAGAAGGGAATAAGGGAGTCTAGGTCATTTACAGGGCTTATGATACCTTTCATTGGACTGGTTTAAGTGGCACTTTGTGGAAAAGGGAAACATTTGCGTTTTACTATTTAACAAATATATATTAAGAAAGTTAAAGATTTGGTGTGTTGTGTCTGCTAGTGTTGCGTCAACCGAGTTCGTAAATAACTCACTATCAGAACAATGGTATTCAAGTTGAGGATCCGTAAGTCCGCAACACTAGCCACGCGACCACAACACCACAAATCTTTAACTTCTCTAAATATCAATTTTTAAACATAGGTGAAATGGTAAATGTTACGCAGTTTGTACAGTGACCACTTAAACCAGTCAATGACAGGTCATAAGCCCTGTAAATGCCTAGACTTCCAAATCCCCCTTCTCTAAAATGTTCTCCATCCCTGTTGTAATATTTCAACCTTCTTTTGTTTTTTTAACTATATTGTTTTAATCTCCATTATATTAATCTCAAGGTTTTTTCTTTATAAATTACGAACTTTCTCAAACTAATTCTTAATAACGGAAAACTTTGATTGGTGCTAGTTTGTCACAAGTATTACATATGTCTTTTAGCTAGTTACTGGATTTATACAGATGACATATTAGATATACGGGTATTCTTATATAGCGCCAAAGTTCAATATGATTCTATTAAAAACGTCGGAATGTGTTTTTTCAAGTTGGTTTCTGTATTCGTTTTTCGATTTGCAAATGAATTTCTACTGTATGGATTATTTATTACTAGGGGCTGTCGCTTAGTTGTCACTGACGTTTTTTCATCTACAACAGTAGCGTGAATATGTGAATGATTATTTAAATTATATCGCTGGTTCGAGAGATTAACATTAATTACAGTGCAAGTACCTACCTCGTCAGTAAGAGATTTGTTTAATCACTCGAGAGGACTCAATGTACCATAAAATGTAACGCGTCAACACTTCGCGCGGGAAACTTCACCGAACATCGAGTTTAGCTACCACCTCTGGCTCTGGGTTTAATGGGACGAACCAAATAATCATTTTGATGGAAAATTGTTTTGTATTTGGGGAAATATCCGCTGTCAGCCGCGGCGCTCGGTCGCGTGTAATGACTCCCGATTTAACTCTGTAATATTGCAAATCAGTACAACTGCATTAATAAATACAGGCACAGACATTGAGGTATTGCTATTGATTTATTCAAAAATTCTTATTAGATGCTATCAAATGCGGTTTCTTAGTAAGTACGTAAGAGCAGTGTACTGCCAAGCGAAAAGACGTGCAAATAAATCATTTATAGTAAAAATGTGTAATACAAAGAAACACGGATTCATGAAAACATTATAAAATGTATTTTTTATTCAATACTTGCGCCAAAAGATCTAGCTGGCGATCTTCTTACCTTGTCATCTCACCCATGAAAATACTAAATCTGGTAAAACTGTGGCTTGAGCGAGTTAGACTATGCTTCGTCGCGGTATATCATGATATTAGTTAGCTTGTTATATCACTTTGGACGTGCGTACTGATAGAACATTGGTAAGAATTTATGTGATTTAGTTACGTACATGTGCGTACAATGTTAGTAAGTATAAAACAGTATGCAAACGAAAACAATGGCGGATTTAACGTTCCGATCTGGAGGCAATTACAATTGAATTGAAGTTATGCGGAAAGCAGCTAGTCCACAATTTTGAAAAAAATAGATATTGGTGTTATCAGGTGCAGTAAGGTCAATTCTATGTTTTTCTTAAAACATCCAGGCCGTTTTCGTACAAAAAAACTGTGATAATCATCTTTTGAAAATAGTGTCGATCACAAAAACAGCATTTCTCAATTTGCAGAAAACACCCACTGTACTTGAAAAATCTTATGGTACTTTGAAAATCTTAAAACTAGTCAATTACATAATTAGATTCTTGTTTGTAATACTAGAAAAAAACGAATGTATTCATTGTTAATCATTTGTCAAAGTCAAAAACATGCCATACTGTTGTGTAGATTTAATTATTCACTCTTTTCATAAAAGTGCTATTATCTCAGCTTCACTTTTCTCTGGCTGGATGCTTTCTGCATAACTTTGTTCAATTGGAAGTTAACTGAGTTATCTTCGACTCTGTAAAATAAAATCGATATTTATGTACGAAGGTGTGTACATGTGTATAAAAAATTTAAGTATCTTCGTCGGTTACCTGTAATTGAACATGTTTAGAATAAAAAATGTATGCATATTCTATTTTTTAAACTGAAAACTTAATTTTACTTTGTAGATAAAATTAAAGATAAATGTTAACATTGAATACGGTCCCTGTTTCCGATGCGCGGGCTGTCATTGCACATAATATAATATCTCTCGTTTACACCGAGTCAGACCTATTATATTATAGTATTATTAATCATAATAGTTGTAGTACAACTTTACAAAATGTTATGTAATTACACTTCCAGTGTTTTTGGTCAAGAGCCGCCTGTGGATGCTATTAAAAGCAGACGTAATTGTATCCTAGAATATCACTGACACATGAAGTTAATTTCCCCACTTTCCCAACTTTAATTAGGAATGACTTTGGATATAGTATCCAGATACTATAATGTTATTTGTGTTAGTACAAGCACTTAAAATTAAAGCATTCTCCAAACATACTTGTTGGGCGAGAAAGATTTTAGAGACATCATAATAAATAATAAAATATAAAATTATTGCCGGTTTTGTGGAAATTTGTATTTTGGTCGTAAATTGATACTCGTATGTTTCAATTGTTTATTTGGTACTTCCATGGGGTAGATTTATTTTTGTTAACTTTTTTTAAATGTATCAAATGGTAGGCAAATCCAACTGTTCTCCGTGTAGCCGACCCTCTCGATTTCATTTTGCAGGATTTTTGCCCGAGAGTAGCTAGTAAATAAAATGATATTAATAAAATAAAAATTATTCCATTCTAATTTTACCATGTCGTGTTGATGTGTACGACCGCTATCTTCAGGTCGGCCGGCGTGAGATCAGCCGTAGATTATTTAAATATTTCGTTTTCTAAACTACATATTGTATTTTTGTAAATAGTAAATAAAATGTGGTGGTGCGAAAATTGTTCCTGGAACAGATCTGGAGCCTGAAATGTAAAAGTTGGGTTAGGTTAGGATGTTTATAAAGTATTTTTATTGTCAGCTTTGTTTGATGCTAAGGCTGCCAGATTACAGAGAGCTCCTCCGGGCAGCTTTTCTCGTTCGGCAACGAGCAAATTTTCCGTGTATATGGGTACCGCCAACCGCCAAGGAGACTTATGTCCTCAGATGCGGTGTGTGGTATGTGGTGGGCAAGCTGTCAACTTTGTTTAGTTTTTCTCATACAAACTGTATAAACCGACTTATCGTAAATCAATATAAATATGAAGTAAAACATTTAATAAAAAAAAATGATGCCCCATTTTACAAAAAAACACTTAATCGGATTTCTAAGAACAACAATCATTGTTTCATTTAAATGTTTATTAATCCAGTTTTTTCATGTGTTCTCTTTTTTAATTGAATTCCTAATTATTTGTCGTTTTCAACAAAAGCTGTGTAAAAGCACATGTTTCACTTAAAAGTTTTGTTTGTTTATAACTTTGAATAGCTTCCAAAGCAAATTGACAAATATGATCATGGTTATTTTATAATGTAATTCCCATTTATCACGTGTGCTAGCGGCTGGTCGAGTAGAACAACAATTATGTCGATTGAATAACGGCTTCTGTCGGAGCATAACTGTACTTATGAAATTTACTTAGACATAACATTTATATTGGTATGTCTTCTACTGTAATATAATCGCTTTTATCTTACAATTCAATTTTATCAACTATTATACTAGTTATTGTATCAGTTACTCATAAATGTTTTCATTTTATTCGTAAATTGGCTACTAGTGTCGAAAAACAGTTAGCGTTTCATCAATATAGTTATGATTAAATTAACAGCGGCTTTAAATGAATTCAAAAACATATATTTTTAATATTTTTATTTATTCTCAAATAGTACAAACATAATATATTAATGTCCTAATATTAACTTATATCTAATTATTATTGAAATATATACTAATTACTAGCGGACCCGTCAGACGTTGTCCTGCCCAAACGTTGCGCGTTAGCTTGCCTGCTTTTAGCTTGGAAAAAGATTTTTAATTGATAAGTAGGTACCTAGGTACTTGTTTGTGATTAAATTCCAAAACTAAAAATTGTTAATATTGAATTTAAGTAGGTACTTGTTTATGGTTGAATTCCAAAACATAAAATAAATATATTTTTAAATATGGCATTCTTTTTGCAAACGTCAAACTCCGGTCTTCTCACCAACCGAGGGGTGTACTTATCTAGGAATACGATTTTAAAAATGTATTGAATTTAATATTATTTTAGTGTTACCAAAAATCCAGTAAAAAGAAATAAATGGGTAGAAATTTTATCGAATTTAAGGAAAGAATCTGATTAAGATCCACAAAAAAACAAATGCTGTTTGTAAACATTCAAAGACAAACTTTTTTATACACAAAATAACAACATCTTTCCATTTTTTTGTAAATGCATTCTCCTCGAATTGCAACCCTGGTAGATCTATGAATAACATTTTTATGCTCATTACTTCTCTTTTACATATTAGATTGAAGATTAATATCTACAAACACGCACAGCGCTAAGATCTATATTTCTCTGAAAACCGCATGTAAATCGGTTAAGCCGTTCAGGAGGAGTTCGGTGACATCACACGTACAGAGGAATTATATATATATGAAGATAATTTCTAAACAATATACGTACACTTAAAGTATATTTTTTAAGAACTAACTTATCTGCTACACACATGTTTTTTAAAACTTATATTTAGATAAAATATTTTTTGTTCTCTTATTTCTAATCGTATTTCCCTTTCAATATAACTGTACAGCTCGGTGTATCAACGAGTTATGTGTTTTTGTCTTCTTATTACACTGTAAAACATAAAATCTACATCCATGATTGAATTCAAGTTTTATTAACTCATTTGAAACATTATTTACAAGCAATCATACTATATATATTGGTTCAACATACTTATTTAGTTTTGCATAAAAAAATAGGTACTACTGATAATTCAACAATAACCAATGAACTAAAAATGTATCTGTTTATAAAAAAATAAAATAAAATTTATTTATACTAATGTATACACACAGCAACATACATAATGTAAGATTTATAAACTTAATTTGTATCTTATATTTTGTTACTTTTTAACTATGTTTTACAATTTGTGCAAATTGGCTACGGCCGTTAGTAAATAAATGTAATGATTTATGCACTTTGCAAAATGAAATTATAACCCTAAATTGTAAATTTTTTAAATCCGTAAATATCTGATAGAGCTGTCAACGTTTATCACGATCCTCAGTAATTATGGAATAACAACATAAGAAAGATTTTAAAAAATACCTCCTGCCTAATATTATCTAGATTAAAGATTAAATTTATTGGTACAACTTGTTTAATTCATTTTATTTTATTTCGAAATTTATGAAAATGTTATAAAGTATGAACAAAACGTACCTATTTAAGTTTTCTGTCTGCCTTAACAAGTATTTTGTTTTAACGATTGCCATTAATCCCTTAGAATTAGTTAATAATTCCGCAGGTATGCCAATATGATAAAAAACATTATATCACAAGCTTTTTCTCAAGCAGAAATGGGAGAAAATGGAGTTTTAATTACTTCCTCTGACAAATAAAAGCTATAACTTTTTTTGCTCTTATACAAGTTTATAAAGGGCAAATCTTAGGAATTTGCATTATTTTTCATATGACGGTAGAATAAATAAGTGCTTGAGAACAAGGATTATGTTATAGAGAAAAAATCAAATCTCTGATAAAATTCGGGATTCGCAATAGGTCGAAAATTATATGCTTGATTTGATTAGAAGAGTATAATACGCGTTAAACATATATTTTTACTAACTAGAATTATGATCACAGTAATATGTGAACTTCTGTGTTAATTCAGCAAAGAGCTCGTATATTATGTAGTTTTCAATGATCTAACCTTCCAATGCCCCGTTAGTCCAATCTTTAGTCTCGAGTCCACAGTTCGCGAGTATCTCGTTTCCATCTAGAATATTATTACTATTCAATCATTCAATGTGGGTCAATCATACCATTCGACTGATCACTCTTCAAAACTGTTATGTTTCATTCTCTCCCAATTTTGTATTGATTGATTGCTTTCCAAAACAACTGTGACATGTTTAGTTTGTACGTACTGTGAACAGTGTGATTAAAATAATAATTACAAAATACGTCTTGCATGTGTATATTACTTCAATATTGTTCTATCAAATTAATGACATTTCATTAATGATTTCATTATATCTTTAAACACCGGCAATCATTTAGTAGAAACTTTTGAAAAAAAAACTTAAAAACCAAAAACAAAATGTTGAATTTTTACCGTCTTTTTTACGAATGTCTGTTTAATATAAATACGAATATGGTATTATAAAGCTTTTTAAGGTGCATTTTTTTTAGATAATTTTTTTTTAAACTAAGCGAAAACATTCTGGTCTTTTGTAAATGAGGATAAAAAAGAAAAATGTTTGAGTTTGTCCAAACTTTAACAATACTGTAATATGTTAATATTATTAGCTCCCTAGGGGGTTGAATCCAGTCCTTGTCTACAAAAATTTGGACAAACTCAAAACATTGCTGATGAATCCACCTGGTCCAAGAGGAAGTAAAACAACTGAAAAATATTTTTACGCGTTTTTTAGTATGTAGGTGAAATAATTCAATCAAATGAATCTCACCCGCAACAATAAAGGTTTCAGCTCTTTAACTTCACAAACGGTCAACAGATAGAAGAGCTGAAGGAATGTAGATGTTCCAATATAGGCAGAATGGTGAATGTTGCACAGTGTGTAAAGTGGCCACTTAAACGAAACCCTGTGGATGCCTAGACTTTTACATTTCCTTCTGTAAAATGTTCTTCATGTCTGTTGTAATATGTCAATAAAAAGAAAATGCTTTAAAATGCGTTTTGTAGATACATTTAAAAAAAGCATATTGGTTTTTTTTATAATTGACCCAACGTATGTTGATTTTAGTATATTGGTTTCTTTTTTGATATTAAAAACATTTTTATTGTTAATAACCATGTTGAACAATGGAAATCAGGTTATGCTAGAACGGATAGCGAACGTATAGTAATTTTCCCCAGTGTTTTCAATTGCTTGAGTGTAGATTTACTGAACAATGTTTTTGAAATACCGTATTAGTCAGAATATAACGCAAACGTTTTTTATGCAAAATTATTTTGAGTGAAAAACATCGCGTTATATTCGGGGTTAAAGATTAGTGAATTTTTCCTTTGATTCCTGCTCCAAGTATATACAAATGGGTCGCGTTATATTCGGGCGGCTAGTAAGGCGAGTCGACGGAAATATGACGAGCGGAGGTTTAAATCATGTCCATAAATAAAAAATCATTTTTATCCCCTATGTATCCATTATATTTACTTTTACTCGCAGACTGCACCGTGGAATATTAATAATGCAAACCTTTGCGAGACGGAAATACCCTTTATTTAAATGAGGATACCACTTCGCTGGCGGTGAATGCACCATTCATAACAATTTGCGACAATTTTCTAACGTGACTAGTTAATCTGAACTTCTTGAATTGAGACATCAATGGACAACACATTAAGCTCGTAAACAAATTGATCACTTTTGGTATTTATCAACCTTCAATAAGACAACTGTGTTTTTTTTATTATTTAAAATACAATAATAACAATAAATACTTGTCTACGCTACTGAATTATTAAACTATATCAACCTGTTTTTCAACCAAATTTTTTTGAGCGAATGGTACTCGTACAAAGTAAATCCGCAATATGGACGATAATAACATGTCAATAATATACAACACAAATAATATGAAGTAAGACTTATTACACAATTACACACGTTATTTTCGTATAAATTAAAATTTTAACAAAAAATATCTGCCGACTTGTAAACATTGATTTCTCTATTCAGTCAGAGGGTCGACAGATCTTTTAAAGCCTTGCTTGGCGTGTTTTTGTGAAGAGGAGATTAAAATTATTTTATAAAAATTGCGCTAAATTAAGTCGTGTGGCCTTTTTCATTCGATTGTAAAAATCCACATGGTATGATATTATACAGTAAAACTCCAATTATCCAATTATTAATGAGTGCCAGATTGTATTGCTTTCTAAATAATCAGCAAATTGGAATCACATTTCAAAATTAACTTAAACCTGTCCAGCAAAGTTAATTAATTACACAGTTTAATTAAAATTAAAAACATCTACTTTATTTTTTATTTCCTGATAACGATTTGGATATTCAGCAATCCGGATGACTGGAGTTCGGATAATGGAGTTCTTCTGTAATTAGATATTTTTGTATTATAAATATTTTATGTGTGTATTATAAGTGTATTATAAAACTTTGTTAATAAAAAGTTGTTTTATTTATTTTATTATAATGAATAACCACAAAGTTTTATTTTATTTATTTTATAGTAAAACACACTAATCGGTTCAACAGGAGGCCTTATAACCGCCCCTCGATTTCCTTTTGCTTAAGTTTTACCTGAGAGAAGCCACTAAATATATTTTTTTAAAGTATGTAGGTATGCACCGTAGTTTTACCGTGTCGTGTGTATTTAGACGATATGTATGAAATGGGCCTATGTCTCTTTTGTCGATTTGATTTAGATGTGTTTATAGTAAATGAACGTTTCATTGCAATAATATTAATGAATATATTTTTAGGCCATGGAAGTTTCTGTTGAAACCTCGGTAAATAATAATTACAATTTTTTATAGCATGTTTATGTACAGAGTTATCATTATTCACCGTCAATTATAATTTATTTCAATATTATTTTAATGAAATCGTAAACAACGAAATAAAACGTTTTTATACCGAGATGTATTACAATACATAAATTATATTCAATGGAATCAAGTAATTGCTGTTTTATATCTTTAAACACTTTTCCCATAAAGTCACCGTCGTTGTAATAATCACTTACAATGCTTATATTTTAATATTTGCATTTATTTATAGAATGCTGTTGGATATAAAATGTTTTGTTTTTATTAGCATTCACCTATTATGCGCTATTCATTACTATTGATACTGAGATATGTATATCTTTTCTCTATTAAGGTTGTGTTGAAATTATTTTTGTAAATATAACTTATTGAAAATATTATTTTGCATCTGGTAAAAAGAACCTGTGTGTCAAGAAGATATCGTCGGGATCGTAGAACAATGACGGATGTGCGAAAACTGCGACACTGAAAAAAAAATGCACAAAATAAGTTTTGTGGTGATTTTTTGCGGTATTTTTCCCCATTCTTCGAGTAGCACCGCACCACCAACAAGTCTTTTTCATTTTTTGTACACCTTTAACTTTTTTTCCTAACAAGATGTGCCCACTAATGTTCTATTAGATTTAAGTCTGAGGTTGCCAATCAAATAATCGAATTTCCCCTGCATCCTTTTTCGGGTCAACTACGTTTTTGGTTGTCTGGCTGAACGCTCTGGATCATTATCCAACAAGTTTATTTTCCATTAATGGCATGATTCTCCAGAATGTTCAAATAATGCATTTTATATTTCTCGTATTCTTACGAGGTCAGCAACGCCGAATTCAGAAAAACACCCTCAAACTATGACAGAACCTCCCACGTGTTTGACAGTAGGTGCTAAACATTATTCTACATGTCTTTTTCTCACACATTGACGACGCACTACGAGTATTTAGACAGAAAAACCGGCCACAGCCGATAATAAGAAAGTTCGTCAAAAACCTCCTTAAACCTTTTGTTCTTCAAGCTAGGTAGCCGGTCCATCTAACGATAGTCATTAAAATTCCCCAACTCTCGTCTCTTGTCCAGGAGTCAGTTAAAATCCAAGCGTTATCGTAGGTACACGTTTTAAATCTAGGCGCTTTCCTTTTACGGACAAGTTTCTCTTGCTATTTTGTACTAGTGTGATTGAGTTTTTTTTTAAAAACCTTTTGAAAATGGAAAATTCGGAGTACAAAGCGTTAAAAAAATTTACACAGTTATCAATAAAGCAGCACTTTTAATTTTTAACTAAAATAAAAATGTTTTATAAACATCTAAACCTTTTCAGGTAAAGGAAGCGATAACATATTTTTTAGATTTGATTTTCATAAATGTGACTTGCCACGAATTCGTAGAATTTTGATGACAAAGGAAATTTAAAATTCACTTTCGCATTTATGCATCAAGAAAAGTATATAAGCTACGCATTACAATAAGAAATAATATGTTTGGCCAGTTATGAAACATCCAGTGGTATGGAAGTCTTCAGACTTCCATGCATCCCTCGGCACGGGACACCCCAGTCACATTATTCCGTATAAAAAAGAATAATAACAATGTAAAGGTATAAATAAATAAATAAATTAATAAATATTAGACTAGGATTATTATCATAGAACTAAATAAATAAATATTGGTTAAGATTAAAGTGGTACCTACACTAATTTTCGGGATGTGACCAAAAGTTGAAACTGAAATATAAAGAGGGCGCTCTTGTGATATAATGAATAAAACATGACACGATTTGTCATTCAAGCCTCGTCATGACACACCAGGACACCAGACACGAGGGCACTGTATAGGTACATGGCTAAAGCTAGTATATGCGTACCTTATAATATACACAGGTGGTATAGTTTGTTCGCCCGCTAGCCAAAAAAAATCAGCTTTTCCGGTTTTTATCCATTAAACGCATAAGTTAGACAGCGATTCCTGCTGTAAACAACATAGACACGTTGCATCAAAACACTAAATTCACCACACATGATCTTTGAACTTTTTAAACGTATTATTATAACGAATTGAAACGAACTAACGCGCCGCACGATAAATTAAATTGAGATTTATTGCACAAAACCATAAAACAGTCAGCCGTCAAATGACTATGATTATCTTTAGACTGACCTTATCCAATGCATATAAACATTCAAATATTATAAAATTTAATCAACAATGCTACACATATGAAACCAGAGATAAACAAAAAAGACAAGACTCTAATAATGGTCTCAAAACTTATTGCACAAGGATTTGAAATTGTACAATGATTTACCTGAAGAAATTTAGAAGAATATAACGCAATTTTTTTAAAATCAATGCGATCTTGATAAAATTTGATACCAAATGTGATGTAAATGATTTTCTTTATAATACTTTTTAAGTCTTATGAACTAAATAAATAAAAATTCACAACGTATTTTTCGGACCATGAGACGCACTTTTTAACTCGGAAAATTCAATAAAAAAGTGGGGTGCGTCTTATGGTCCAGTGCGTCTTATCGTCTAAAACATATTTTTAAAATAAAAAATGATAAAAAAAGATTAATTTTGGGGTGCGTCTTATCGTCCGCAATATACGGTACGCCCATGACTTATGTATGTAGGTACATTATTAAAAATCTTTCAGGTGTTTTCCTTCGATAATATAATGACGCATTTTCAACTTACGGACAAATATTAAACGCAAAAAAACAGAATAAAATAATGTATGTATTTGGCGCGATTATAATTATAACACATATTACATCTGTTGACATTCATGTCTTATCGGCAGCGATCCACCAAAAGTGTGTTAAGACTGTTTTGCTACTTTGCGTTCAATATAAAAAGATGTACGCGTCTCAGCGGCATGTTAATGTAGTATTTCACGCGTCAGAGCCTTTGATTTATGCCTAGCGACTGCGTCATGCATCACGTCCATCAAAACCAGAGACATAAATAACCGCATCGTCAAGGATCTGTGTATCTACCGAGGAGCACACTGTCATATTGTGACGATATGGTACAACCCAATCGGGCAAATTTAACATGTATTAGATCTACAAGATCCTTAAAGTTTGCAATAGCAGCATCATGATACTCGTTTCAAATAATCAAATGATCGGCTGAAAACTCGTAGAAAATTTGTAAGGGACTTTAAAATATCAATTCCATGCCGATTTTTGGTCGTCTCAAGCGAATTCTGTTGGCGGGTTTTTATTTCCCAGTGAGAGTTTTCATCAATATTGTCAATAAAGTAAAATATAATTTTCTGTATAAAAAATAAAATATTCAAATATGTTTTAATACCTACAGGTTACCGGTGAAGTCACTTTTGTACAAATATACACATTTTCGTACAGAAAATTCGATTTTCTTTATGGACAATTTATTTATTTGAAACTCTAACTACAAAGAATAAATACTTTGGCGGACTTATTGCTAAAAGCAATATCTTCCAGCCAAACAAAAACCAGACTGGACAAAAGAAGAGTTGGTAAAAAATGTGTCCTAAAAAACGAAAATACATACATAAAAATAATTTTAAAAAACCTAATTAAAAATAGCAGCTTTTTTTAATTGGTAGATAAGGCTTGCACATATTAATTTTTAAAAAGTACATTATGTTAGACATATTAAAGGATGAGGAATGTGGAATCAGATGAGTTTGGAGGGAAAGAGAAAGAGAAACCAAGAAAAGAAAAGGGATAAAAATATGTATTAAAAAAAAAAAAAAACAGTAAAATACGGTAGTTCAAGATTCTGAAGATATATAGTAATGTTTCAGGCGTTTCTTGAAATTGGCTAGAAAATGTGCATTTTTATATGAAGAGGTAGCTCGTTCCAAAGTCTACCAGCTTGAATTGACAAGGAATAGCTGAAAAATGTGCTATGTCGAGTGCTATTTTCTTTTATTTTATTTAGGAAACATACAGTACAGTTCCAAAGTTTCATATTTTACACAGTTCGACTTAACTCTAATGGACCAGTGAAGTTTCCATATTATAAAATAATTATATGTAAGGTTATTAATTAAAGTACAAAAAAGAGAAGGAAAAAAACATAAACAGATGTTATAATAATAATAATTATGGATAACCTACATAGCGCCATTTTCGTAATATAATACCCCAAGGGCGCTGGTTGTTTAAAAATTAAAATTAAAGTAGAAAAATGAAGAAAATTAGTAAAAGTAATTAAAAGTTAAGAATTAAAATAAAGAATGAAAAACATGCTCAGATGTAAAAATAAAATAAAATAATAATAACATTTAAAAAAAATGAAAAACATAAATATACACATGCATATTTTAAGGAATTCAAAGAAACGATGAGAATAATCTTCAAAGAATCTTAAAAGAATCTTAAAATAAGAAAAAAAAAATGTCAATTTAAAAAACATCTTCAAAATTAATGACACATAGTAAGAGCAGCAATATATTAATTTCATATACATATACAATATAATTTATTAAAAGTAGTATAAAAACATGTCAATGCAGCAGAGAAAAAAGAAGGAATAACAGGTATAGCAAGTAATATTTAAAATTTGAAAAAGCAATATAAGGAGAAGATTTTACACCAAAGGTAGTTGATAAAATTTCAGTAAAGCGAGGAATGGAAAGTGTTCTCTCCTGAGAAGAGCGAAGCGAAAGACCATGATCAAAAAGGTAAATAAAATTCTCAACAAGATATTTTGGAGCGCAAGAATAGTAAAAAAATTAAGATAACTTCCCATTGTAATCGGGGATCAAAAGCCTTTTTGAGAAATGTCTACAGTAAAATTTAAAACATCCAGTATAGTATTTACAACACATTGAAAACAATATAATGAAGGTTTACACGAATGCAATATCTCTCAATATATCCAATATTTTCTAGTCGATTGTAGGATTTATTTATCCAACCCTTTTAAGTAATTTGCTCGTCGCCGCCGCCCCGAGTGCCGTATTTACCTGTTCAATTATATGTAAGTATGCAATTTAATCAAGCACGTTTGGCTCCAGGGATTCAATCGAATCAAATTCCGTCTCAATTCACGGTCCGGCCGTCGCTTAGCGACACTAGAAACTTGAGCAAAGTATGTAAGTCTCGGCGTGACGACACGCGGCGGGGGGTGGAAAGACCGGGGCAGGGGGCAGAAAGCTAACCAAAGCCATCTTCCTCTGTTCCTAAAGCTAGATTGCTTCTGTGATGCCACCCCCTACAGCCACCCATCGACCGGTGGTGCTAACGCTCCAGCGGTCACGGCTTCTCTCCTCCGACCCCTAAAGGAATTTTCCTTAGCTCGCCAAACTATGGTACACGGTACACCACACACATGAACTAACATCTTAAATTTATTAAAGACCACTTCTCTTTGATCGAGCGGACAGTAAATAATTATAATGCTTCGTTTTGATGTATCCTCTCTGTACAGTTTACAGCGAAACTTTATGGCATTTGCATACAATGGTAGGGAGGTTTTTACATATAAACACCGACTTGTTGAGTATGTTATTAGGATATCAAATAGAGTTTGGCGTTATTAATACTAGTTAGTGCACATCCTTTGTTGTATACGTAAAATTCCTATCTTTGTGTTAGTCGTTCAATTCCATAAAAGTATCTTCTCCATGCAATAAATTTAAGAAATCGATCAACTCTCAAGGTTCGTAGATATAGGGTGTATTATTATTATAGTTGGATAATTTACATAGCGTCATTTTCGTGAAAATCACCTCAAGGCCGCTGTACCATAGATAAATATCCCAGCACATCTTGCAGCTACAGGGCGCATGGACGATCGGGATTCTAGTTCCTCGTTTCCAATTATGTCCATTATAACAAATAAGAGCTAGATTACAACACGTCTTGCAGCTACAGAGCGCATGGACGGTAAGAGTAATCTAGCCCCAATTACATTATGTTTTTATTTGACAATGAAGTTTAGTGTTTGAATGATATTATTTATATTTTTTAAAATTCATTTTTCAAAATAAGAGTTAGATTATTACAAGTCTTGCAGCTACTGTGCGTTTAGACTGTTGAAATTCTATAGCCCATTTACAAAATTTAAGTGTTTTTGGTTGATAACATTTACATATTGAAGCAAGATTACCAATCGTCTTGCAGCTACAAAGCGCATGGAAGAGTGGAACTCTAGAAACTTAAAATTATACCAATAAATTTACAAAATATAGACTTTGAGCAGAGTAGATAAGTTGTCAAGTGTTCATGCTAAAAAATAAACATATTTTAAATAAATAAAGCACTGTTTCAACATTTTGGTTTACAAAATAAAGAAATATATCCGAAGGGTAGCTTTTGTAGATTGTAGGTATCATGGTTACTGCCGGACATGTGGCTAACAGACTGCTCGCTGATTCCTGGAAGATGGTGGAATGGTGCGCATTGTTCCAATGACTCGGTGTCCATTTTGGTCCGAATTGTTTCGTTTTTTAATAGGTATACAACATTCCCACTTTAATTGACTTTTTTATATGAATATTAGACAAATGCGTGAGTGAGAGTTGTATAAGGATTGATTTATCATTTAGTATGTTATTAGAAGGAATGTATTCAATATTATTATTTATTTATTTGTTTATTGACGGACTTAGTCCATTCAAAAAATGGCAAACACAATTTTTATAATACATACATACAGGCACAAGTGAATAAAATACAAATGAAAAAAATTAAAGCTAGTACAAAAAAAAAACATAATTACTACCTTACTTTTTAACAAAAAACATAAGCTCGCTTTCAGTAGCACTGTTGTAATTTATTAGGTCCCAGATCGTTAAATTTGGGTACTTTCGTGTCACGAATTAATACATTCTTAAACGGTTTTAATGATTTCATGTACTTTTTTTATGATTTTAGTAACAGGCGCACAACAGTGCAATAAAGTGTACACGTAAAACAGTGCATTAAAATGAATAGTCTTCTTTTTCCACTTTTTGTTCACACATTGACCACTTATAAACACTTTTTTTTTTTTTTTTTTAACAGTTAACAACTTATTTTCGAATTTTAAGCTACGATTGGAAAGATGAACTATGGTTCACGCCCAGCCGGTACGGTGGCTGAGCACGAATTGTAGGCATATATTATACAATATATCCTTAAGCTTTCCAACAAGATTTTAAAATCCGACTGACGAATCCGATTACCAATCAGATAATAAATATTACTGAGCCTTAAAAACATCAGTTAATTTTAAATAAATAAAATTGATTTTCGTCGTTCAGATTTATCTCGACAATAAAGGAATATAGAAATAGGTATTTTAGAAAGTATTCTAGACCTCTAAACAAAAAAACAAAAAATTACAGTGTAATTTTATTACTAACGTGGAAACATTTTTATGGGCGTCGAATTATTCTTCAAGTGACTCATTTCATAATACTCTGAATCACTTTGGTTTTCCCTTCGCAGTTTTATCTCGCTACCTATTCGTGTTACTCATTTTTAGTATTATTCATGAAATATATTCAGTTTTTAATATTTTGACATATCACTGAAAATTTCAGTTTCAATGACAACACAGTACCCATTCGAACAAAAAAAAATTCACCCCGAAAATAAAAGCCCATTTCGCGCATTTCGTCCAAATCCATAGGCCACGGTAAAATTATGGTGGATTGACATTTATTATATTATATTTAGTTTTTCATTTATTCAGCGGATACTCTCAGGTAGAAATCGAGTGAAGATTAGTCGGCCTCGTGGTGTACTGATTATTGCGTTTGCTCCGCTTTAAATAATATAATTTTTAAAATAACATAAAATAAACAAAAAATATTCCACCTTATGTGATTTAATCGTGCCGTGTGGATTTTTACACTCGTGTGAAATTGTCCACAAGCAGGTGTTCATAAAACAATAACACAATTCGTCAAGGAACTAACATTTTTTATTGCTGTGTAAAACGTGCATTTTACGCAAATATCGCATTTTCCCACTTATTTTATACCCAGTAAAACGTGTTGAATAAAAATAACTTAGTAAATACAACATCAAATAATCGAGAGCAGCCTAAATTTTAACAGATTGTGCACTACTATGAATAATTTATCTATGCCAGTTTAGAAAAACTTTCATGAACGCATGGAAACATTTAATTAAGACTTTAAGGACACCTTTTTGTTCGTGAGATTGACACTTTTCTAGCGAATGTGCATAGGTACCTACCTAGTACAATCAAGTGTCGTTGAGTTATTTGATATTTTACACATTCGAGTTGTTGGGTAAACGATGCTGTCGTTCTATTGCAACAAGGATTGTGCACTATGCACTATACAATGGATTACGGTGCAATGCTCCTGTCTGCCTCCACAACCCCCGCCGCTATATTCAGTACGCCAGAATGTCCGAGTACACCCCCGGTAGATAAGAAAAACTTATCCCACCAATAATTACCTATAGTATTTAGGTTAATCGGTTATTTTTTTCCACAAACTTGAGAACCAAGAAGCGAAAATAATTCATTTAAATAGTATTTTAATGATATAAAACGTATTTTTGGGAAATCTGCTTTAAGAATACGATTCTCAAAGTGTTGGGCAAAAAAGTTTTATTTTTCCAGTGAAATTTTCTTACAATTTTCATTTGGCGATTTTATATTTTTTATGGTATATTGACTTATCATTCTTCTACCCATCACGTTGAATTTAGGATGATGAAAGCATCATAATAGGGAAATATCCCATTTTTTACATTTTTAAAGTAATAAGGATCTACAAAATACTGTCGAGTAAAAAAAAAAAATTTTTGCTACTTATTAGTGGCAAAAAAATATTTTATAATTTGTAAATTTAATTTCCTCAAAAACAGTCATTGCATTGGCCACAATTGACCCCTAATACGTCACGATTTATGTTAGTTTTGAACCTTTAAATTTTTATAGAACATCGTCACGAATCTTGACGTCACAATTGAAGGGCTGATATCAAAAACAACACTTTAGTTGTTTTAAGATTTTGAGATTATAATGTCGAACGTTCATAAATTATATTCTCTGTGGATTTGTTTATACTGTTCATTAAAAACAATTCATGACATGAACTACAAGGCTTTAAAGTTTGTTTGGTTTCGGTAAAAATAACACTCGTCATGTGCTGTGAAGTTTTTTGCTCTACTGAAAAATTTTACTTTCTTGACATATGCTGTTTTTGATTTCAGCCCTTCAATTATTAATGCTAAACATGTCGCGTTTTCTAGTGAAATATTTTTTTAACAATTTATTTTTTTGAATTTATGTACGAAAACATTTCTCCACATTTATTTTGAAAATACCATTTATTATTTTGAATCAATTTAAAATATTTTTATCGGTATTCGTAGTATGTGATATTTCCCTATTGTAATTTAACTCGAGATTTACAATATGTAACTTCTTTATTATTATTTTGCAGAGCATCAGACTCTGCCTTGTAATTATTGCTGTTATTGGCTTAATTTTGTTCCTATCTATGAAAGTAAATGAATTCAAACTTTCTACCTACCTTATATTCGTTGGTGATCAAATTATTATAAAATGCATCGCATTATAAATAACGTACAGCTAGTGTAAAACTCTTCCAACTGCTATTTTTCATTCCTTTTGGAGGATTGTGTTAATCTTCCTATGTATTTATTTACTATATTTATACGCCCAGAGGGTAATGGCAGGTATAAAATAAAAATTACTGGGTTTTATGTTATAACAAATTAATATGTAGGTACTTATCAAAAACACAATGGATGTTTGATTCATCTTTATTTTGTAGCGGTATAAATACATTCATTATTTACCTAAATTATTTTTCAGTCATTATATTTCGGTCTAGCTTAAGCCCCGCAGATTAGATTATTATGGTTTATCTTAAATTTGTGTAGGCAAATATTTATAAAACTGAGTAACAGAGTATTAAGATGCGCGAAAAAAACGATGCTTTCATCGTAAATCATATGGAGGCGCGTATCATTGTTCAGGGCTTAAATTTAAAAAAAACATTTATAGAAAAAAATCCGTTTCTTTTCGTTCTGATGGGTATAAATAATTAAAAGAATGTTTCCACGCGTACGAATAGTGACTTTAAAACCGGTGTTTAGCGTTAGAAAATATACTTTCTCTTTAGTCTTGAAGCATATTTTTATTTCTTGCATTTATGTATGCAGGTTCGTTTATTATCCATTGTGTAAGTTCTCCGGTACCTAGACCAAACACTAAACTAACCCCTGAGTAACTGTCGGACCGCTTGATGCTAACTCCGTCAGACAGGATAGAGGATGCAGCGTGGGTGAAGGGTGGGAGGATAGTGCAGGATAGTGCAGGATAGTGCTTTAGTGCCGTGGTCGTGGGCGGGGATGTCTGAAAGCTCTCCGTTCTTGTAACTAACTATCCGCAATGATATATAACATTATCACCTTCGAGTGTCGGCGTTTCTCGTCTCTAAAACTTTTAACCGTCTAAGAAAATATACATTATTTATCTCTGCAACTGTGTACACAATCTTAACATTTTTTTTCATAAAATATATTGTTATTAACAATATCGTATGGTGTGGTATCAAATAAGCTAAAAATCTTTCCTGTGCCTGTGATTTGAATAATTTTGTAATTCTTCAATAATAATTTTGAGTTTATTTATACGTCATAATAGAATTTTAAGAATTTTATAAATATAATTTGCTTTCGGCGTATTTTTTAAATTAGTTACCTACTGCATTTTGACAAAATCGTTAAAATCGAAAATACCCACGCTTGGTAAGATGTGTTAAATAAGGAATGATGACTATTGTCCACGCGATGATACTTCTTCACAGAGTATCGAACATCTGTTATATCAGTGCCCATTTTTCAGTGCACAACGCCATAATCTTGAAGCAGAATGCAGGAAAAATGGAATATCCTTAACAGATATTCACATTGTCGTCAAAAGTAGTTATCACGCGCCGTTGTTCTTGGACTTTGCAACAATGGTGATTAGACTCATAAAGGTTATAAACCAAAATCAGTGATCGAACATCCTATTTCCAAGATAAACAATAACGATGTTGAGTACCTTAGCCTTGTACATGGGACACGTAACCTAAATACAGGGGTCCAAATATATATATTAAAAAAAAGTTAAATAATGAATACATTTGCGTATAGCATTTTTATGATTCCATTAACTTGAAAATGTTGAAAACTAGGCTTTTTAAAATTGACCTCTTCAAATGGCAGTGGGAATGATGTTATAGATTTTTATCAAAATACTTTTAAATAAGCATTTCAGAAATCTACCAGAATTGAGAATATCCAACTAAAATAAATCGCTTACTGTTCGCGAATTGTATTCCTTTACGATCTTACGAGTAAGTTAGTTTGTTAAAAGGATTTGCGGGCTCAGTCGGTAAGCCTGGACGTTTACATAATCCTTGACATTGCATGTACATAATCCTTGTGCTGTTTCGTTCTTAGATCCAATTTATTCCCGATCTTTTCATGTGTACTATACGTGTTTGGTATGTAAATTATATTGCGCATTTAACGAAAAATTATATTTTTGGTAGTACTTTTGGTGGGTTGGGTTGGGTAGGGCTGTAGGGCACATTCAATAATCTCTCACAATGTATTTTTTAAATTTTTTAAAGACAATCCATCCTTAGAATAATTATTTCATATAGTTTTAAAAAATAATAATGATGGAAAAATTAAGGATTATTTTTATAAAATGAAAAATAATATACGAGTATTTATTTATTTATTTCATATATACATCTTACAAAAAAATACAATATTAACGTATCCCAAACTGGGATACAACATAATGGAAAGTGGAAGCACGTACATAATTAAATAATAGCAAAAATAAAAATTAAATATTATTTTAAAAACATACATATATTTCAAAGGGCATTTTGACAACACGCTTAATAGTATACAAATCTATGCAATATCTCGCAGCAGTCTCCTGCAATGGTCTCTTCCCTTAGACAAAATCCAGACTTGTATACTCCTCCTGAAAATGGCTTTCGTTTTGGAGAACTTAATATGTATCCAGGACATTGAACACTCTTGGGGCCACAAAAGAGAAATTCATCTGAGCAAACGTCGTACGTGTTTTTTGAATTAAATAATTCAAATTACAGGAAAACCTTGTACGAGCATTCTGCTGGGATTCTACTCTTGTAGCCGCATGACCAGAAATGGATACATACCTACCTATTCGAATTTAGCTAAAGCGAAATCATCCAAGTTTAAATTATCTTTATCAGTATGCTCACAAAGGATATGTGATTATTTTCATAAAAAAATCACTGTCGATATTTTCCGAGAGTAAACCCAACGATTCTTCACCATCAGCTATGCTAAAATGAGAATCTGACTAAAGTATGATCACTTTTACTATAATATGTTTATGATTTTAACTCTTTTTATTTTTGACTACAATAGATTTTCCTTTTTACCCTTTTTGTTTGATTTTAGGACATTTTTTTGGACAATTTAAGAGTGCTTTTAAATTCGCGAAGTCGCATATCTATAATGTTATTTTTTATTCTGAAGTAAACTGGACATCGAAATCCTTCCAAAATATTTTCCGGAGAAAATGCTTTTTAAAACGGTAGTTTTGTAAGTTTTTTAACGAGTCTTAGATAACTATGCTCTATTTAAAACACTCTGTGAATATGGAAAATGAAAACTCCTTATAACACTCTTGAACTTCTTGAAAATTCGTAGCGAAAATAACTAAAACGTAACATTCCATATATCTTTATCAAGAATTGGCGCCGTTTTTGAAGCTAGTGTTTTAGGGGCCTTCTGCTATTTACGGTGAATTTGAAAATAATATTTTAAAACGAAAATTTAATTAAGTTTCTGTGGTATTAAATAATATAATGATTTCTTTCAGCACAGACTTCGATTATACAGGATGTTCTTTAAACCTTGTCACATCTGAAACCACGATGATCAGTATGGGTAAGAAGACATATTAGCATATTAAATTTTTTTATTTAAAACATTTTTTTTTTTTTTAAATAAAATATTTATTAAAAACATAGTTGCTTACTTCGGAAGCGCGGCGCAGTACCACACTCCCCCCTCCCCCCTCCTCGTTTCTCCCCTGCAGAAGTAAGCAACTATTAGCTTTTTTTAATATTTTATTTTTTAATTCCATTTGTTCTAAAAAATATTTTAATGTGCCAATATGTCTTCTTGCTCATACTGATCATCGTGGTTTCGGATGTGACAGGGTTTAATGAACACCCTGTATGTACATATTAATTCATGCAACCCATCATGTTGACACCATTTTCATTACTTAAAAATACTTTTGGCCTTTTCACCATGTCTCCGAATGGAATGAGTCATTTAGTTAAGTATTATTTTTTGCACTGACTTATATTTCACTCTACAAAAATATGTATTAGGTACACTCCCACCACTCTTGCGTCACCATATCTAAAAAAAATCACTCTTCGCGCAAATGTATTGTTAAATAAAAAAATGCACTCGCGCTCACACCAAATTTCTTTCGCATTTCGTGGCATTTCGCAGTTCTACACTCGAACCATTTTTTATAATATGTATGATATATTTTACACTTGCGCCGTGTCTCTTTGCATTATGGCTTGTTAAATATTAAATTTGTTTGATTTTCGCCACAGACTTCAACGCAAACGTCTTGCTAAATAAATGTATACGTTTTAGTTTTGTATTATTTATCGTAATCATAATTACGATTGTAACTGGGTACATGTCTATATTCGGCTAGTGGTCGTGTCAACTAACAGAATGATATGTGTCTGCGCATTAGACTGCGTATAAGTACTTGGCTCAGTGGCGTGCGTCCATATAATAAGCAAATAAGATTATCAAAATTCAATATAATGTTTGCAAACATTGTTTGAAGAATTTGAATAATTCGGGCCAGCAATAATTGAGCATAATTTGGTTACTTCGTCGTACTGACAGACACGCCGCTATTGGCCAGCGCAGCGGTGTAGAAAACACAAACATGCCTAGACATCCATATTCCTTTCTCAAAAATGTTTTCCTTCTCTGTTTCAACAATTTAGATACAAATGCCCGGTTTACTTATTCGCGTGTCAGTTCTTTTTTACAAAATAAAATGTGTATGTATGGGTTCACTTAACAATGCGTCCGTATTAGTGATTGTTAGGCGGTGCTTTGTATTATAAAGAACAAACGAGCTCATTAATGCCATATTGCGGTTTTTTAAATTTTTAACAAGAAAAGATGTTCAAAGATCAAATGTCAAATCGATTATTTCATACGATCGAAAATATTTTCCTGTGTTTATTATGCGAAAAAAAAATGGAAATGAAAAACCGTGAAACTTTTGCTAGTGAAGGAAATGTGTGTTTAGCCATTTAAAAAAAAACGCTTTTCTCGGTTAACTTTTATCGACAAAAACGTATGAGTTATTTAAAGTATTAATACATCTTATGAGTAGATGTACGATTAAATTAGAGTAATTTCACAAGAAAAAAATCGACTATTACATCTAAATTCAGCGAAAAAAATTATAAAGAGTTAGATTGGCTAACTTGCGCTGCTATTCTGAACGCTCTCGCGGCCGTAGAAAACACTTTTATAGCGCGTATTTAGTACGTAACTTTACGTTAATGCCATGTTGCTAACGCTATAAAAATGTTTTCTACGGCCGCGAGAGCGTTTAGAATAGCAGCCCTGCGTGTGTACACACAGACCGTTTATAATTGTTGTATATTATTTTCTAACTTAAAAACAGTTTGGAATGACAGCACAAAATAAAGCACTTATTTGGGTATTTGATGTGCTTTGTGTAAGAAGGATTTGTGTAAGTTCAACATTGATCACAAGCCAGCAACGTAGAGGTTCATAACGTGTGGAGGAAGATTTATCATTTACATATAAAATGTGGCACGTTATTTTTCCTACTGCCTACCCTGGTTAAAAACTCTGTGCACTCGACTGACTTGGCTAATAATTACGTGGGTTTAACGCACGCTTTGGAATTAGCCCGAGGTGCAATCGGTCTTTTACTCTCAGCTCTTAGTACCGACAACTCTCATCGGAAGACTCGCATTCACCGAGTACTTTGTCAAACATTCGGTCAATATTTCCCAACCATCAATAATATTATAACCTTACAATTTAAACGCTCGAGCTACGATTATGCAACTGTATTTTTCCGTTTATATTACTTGTATTTTTTTACAAAATACATTAATTCTACCAGAATGCGTGTTTATTACATTTTTCCATTCTACTCAACTTTTGGAATCATATTTTACTTTATTATTTTAAAAATAAATATTTGAGTTCTTATGATTTACCCATAACTTTGAGGGCCATTTTCAATGAGTTGAAAATAACTCGCCATCAGAAAATGGGAATCAAGTTGGGGTAGAGTGGAATTTAAACTACGTGCCTTTGATCCGTCAATATATGATTATATCTTATTGTTATCAAAAACATTTTTCACTTTGTGGTATGACATTTTACACGTATATGTTTATATTTTTTTATAAACCACTTTAATTTAGACCTATACTTCGACCGGTTTCGAGGTTACTACCTCATCGTCAGGAATTAAACTAACTTACAATTACTCGCGTTGCTATATTGTCAAATTTCATAAAGTTTAATTGACAATATTTTGAATAAAAAACTTAAAATAAACTATAGGAAAAAATGCTTACATAGTTCCCAAAATTTTCTAACAATAATGAGGATTGGCGTAGAATTTTGTACAATAATTCATTTTCTAATAATATCGCTTAAATTTTACCTAACAATATTAGGCCAGCTTTTTATACTAAAACTAACATAGGTAAAATATTATCAAATTGTAAAGATAAGGATGATAAATAAATCATTCGTGAATTTGTACATTAAATTGTTTAAATTGCCCAAATTTCTATATTGGAAAAACTTCACGTAAATTTATAGTTAGAATAAAAGAACATAGAATAATGTATCAGTAATAATAATTTTTCAGAATTCGCAAATCATCTTATATCCGAAAACCATGATTTTAATCGAGAAACGGGTGTAGAAATTTTGTATGTCAATAAAAAAGATTTTCGTTTAGGCAATTTAGAACGATTAAAAATTAGTTAACCCATCAATCAAAAACTTCAAATAATAAATTATCAATTAAATTTAACTTCGAGACCTCTTTTAAAAATATTCCCGTTATGAATAATTTTATATTTTTCTCTCTCTTTCATTTTTCTGTCTCTTTCATACAATATTTTATAATATATATAGCAACGCGAGTAATTGTAAGTTAGTTTAATTCCTGACGATGAGGTAGTAACCTCTAAACCGGGCAAAGTAAAACTCTAAATTAAAGTGGTTTATACAAATTTATAAACATATAAGTGTATTATTATATCGTCTACGTAGGTTCAATAGCGCGGATAAACCATTTGTCGAAATGTTCAAGAGGGACAAAAAAACCTAGCGGTTTCGTAAAAAAAATATAAGAAGTACATTTAAACGCAGTTTATTGTGTGTTGTTGATTTGTACAAGAAAATATATTTTTACTATAGTATGCGTCTTAAATGAAGTTAATTGTGGCAGTTAAACTGGCAGTTACGTATGGCGTATTCGCGGTATAGTTTTTACGCAAATCGAGTTCGTCTCATGCGCTGTATTGCTTTGCTTCTTTCGAGTAGTAAAATTATAAAACTCACGATTTAAAAGAAATTAAAAATACCCTTTCTAATAATACGTTTTTTCTTTAGTTGTTACAGAAATGCCTGCAGCCAAAAAACGGAAACGGAAAGGGAATCCATATTCCGGGGTTTCTGTTTCTCAACTGCTGGCGCAAAGAGAAAATCTTCAACAGCAACAAGTGCAACAGCAACACCAAGTGCAGCAACAACAACATCAACAACAAATGCAACAGCAACAGATGCAGCAACAACACTTACATCAACAGCAGCTATTACAATCACAACATATGCAACAGCATAACCAGAAAAATAACCTGCAACAAAATGTATGTATTTTAAAATTTTACTAATGAAAGATATGTCAATGCATACATACTCCCTGTGTTTGCGAATCTATCGTTTTTCCTTCTTAATTTAATGACACGGCTTAACAACTGGCAGTATCCTAAAATCTGTGTTGAATATTTTCAATTAAATTTATTTCGACCATGAATAGAGAAATTGTTAAAACTCACCTCAATTAATTTATATGACTTCATCTATCCAAAGAGACCAAGTGTTCACATTACTATCATTTTAATTTCTGAGTAAACTAGAAAATATTGCCTAGTTGGGACATTTGGTGTCCACAAATAGTCTCCAATTCTCTGTGTCAACAGTAAAATTACCGTAGCGAAAATAAGTGAATATAAGAACAAATACATTTTTTATTTATATCTTATATAACCTATTTGTGTTTTCAGATGTGGACTAATTCTCCTAACAATATCAACATCAACAGTTCACATCCCCATCATTCGGCCTCTCCTACAATGCAACAAATGAGATTAAATGGTCCTGCAGAAACTAATTTCTTGAACAGAAATATAATTATGAGGGAGAATAGCCCCTCCATGCTGAATCAGGGATCTCATCAGATGAACAAATTAGATGGTGCACTCAACCCGATACATTCTGGTGACTTTCATTCTAATAGTTTGAAACCAAACTTTGGAGCACAAGTGCTAACAATTAACGGAAGTAACTTAGTTAACCCTTCGCACAATTCTCCTGAGTCAAATCAGAGGCTTGTTCAGTCCCACTTGGTATTGAGTCCTCAACAACCCGGTAATATTGGGACATCTGCTTTTATTTCCAATGGTCAGAATAATATTAATTTCTCAGGAATGAATCACATAATTGGTCCTAATGGGCAAATTATTGAAATTCAAGCATCAAATATTTCTAGGAGTCAAAGTTTAGGAAATGTTTTTAATAATGAGAAAGGAAATATATCCCCCGATGGTAGTGCAATTAAATCTGAATTAGTACCTAGCGTAAATCAAAATTGCATTGAAAATACAAAAGGCAATATTCCGCCTACTCAAAATCATTTACATGCTTTGCAAAATGGCCCTGTCCACACAACTCAGCCACAAAATAATTCAAACACCAACATGATTGGTGAAACAAATATTCAACAACTTACTCCAGAAGTTATACAAAGAATCAATCAACAGCAACAAATTTTTATTCAACAAAATCAAAAACAGATGGAATTAGCAATGAAAGGCATCAAAACTCATATTGTAACTAGTGTTGCACAGCAAGTAACAGGGAATAAACCAAACACATTTAGTGATGTTACGCCACAGGGCAATCCAGTTCCCAATCACAACCAAATGGGTATGCCAACTAACCAAATGATGGGAAACCAACGTGTTCCACCTTGGCAACTAAATAGAATAAATAAATTTCCGCAGCAACAGTACAATCAAATGCAAAGTATGCAATTTATAAATAAACAGAACCAACCCAGTAGGCAAAATCAAATTGAAATTACTTCTCAGAGTTTTCCCTTTCAAGGATCTCATAACATTTCTGTCATGGAAAATACTACCAGTAATGTAAATCCGATGATTGCCCACAATGTTGGAAATCAGAATATATACTCCAGAGTGCCTCCACTTCATCATCACACTCCGCCAGCAACTTGGCCTGAAGAAGTTCAAAAAAAGAAATCGAAACCTAGTAAAAATGCAAAGAAATCCAGAATTCAAGAAAATCAAAGAATTAACAGCGGAAATCATGGAGCATCTGGACAGAATACCTTTAATAATGTAGATTTGAGACCTTCTTCTCATTCCTTCAGGACAGGCCAAATGCAAAACAGCTGTGGAAGTCCGTTAAATCCTAGTCCTTCATTTATGGAGGACCCTAGTGGATATTTAGCGCAACAAACAGCTCTACTTAATAATACCATATCAAGACAAGTTGGATTGCATCCGATGAATTCAAGTAGTCCAGTTCATAATAACTCGAGTACAAAAAACAACAATCCACATATCAATTTAAAAGATGGAAACAATTCAAGTATAAATTCGAAATCTTATGCACCTCGGAACAATAATATGTCTTCGAGCAATGTGGATCAAGAAAATCGAGTGCAGAACAACTGCAATATTTCATTCAATAATTCTCCTACTCAAAGCAACATACCAGATAGTAGTATTAACTGTGATAAATCAAGTGATTCAATTGTGATGCAGCAAGCACATTCCCACTGTCAGGGTTGTATTGCGGAAATGAATGAAACAACAAATAATGAATTGTCTGGTCGGAACTCAAATTCAGATGATTCAGAGCAAAGATTGAGGAATTCAAACTTCCAATCAAAAATGCAAACGTATATTGAATCATTTTCATCTTTGAAATCGGAATCGTGTTCTCAACCTGGAACACCCAGCCCTAACCAATGTTCGGATGAAAGTCCTGTTACATCTTCAACATATGGAGAAAGACCTGGTAGTAGATCAAATAATCATTGCTCCGATTCGAGAGGTCCCATCCAAGGTGGTATTATCAGCACCAGTAATGGATCTCCAATGGAATCATATCAGTTACCAGAGTTGTCTCCCACTCCTTCAAATAGTTCACGAAACACAGATACCCCTCAAAGTAAGAATAGCGGTAGTGGTTATAATATATCATCAAGTTGTCCATTTACGAATCCCAGCCCAGCTTATTCAAATAATAGCTCATACAGAGAAAGCATCAATAGTAATCCTGCTACACCTTCACCAGGCAACATGAATCAAAATTATATTTCTCATAGTTCTCCAGATTTTATTTCCAATAATGGATCTAACCAGTCAGTTGTTTCATCATCACAAATGATTTCTGACAGTGTTCATACTCATAGTTACAGAATGAATTGTTTCAATGATTCTAATTCACCGATGTCCAATTCGGGCATGAGTAATGTTATTTTATCAAATGACAACATGCTGATGAACTTAGATCAATCAAATAATAACCAAAGAATAGTTCAGAGTATTAATGGCTCTACTTTCTATGTACCTCCTAACATGGCTGCAGGATCTGCTAATGTAAACCGAGGCAATAATATGATGTTTATTCCTTCAAACGGTGTTGTTACAACTATGGCAAGTGGCCATACACTTAGTAGAAACACCATTACATCAGTATTAGCGGGTAAAGCACAAACTGCTACAACATCTATCAATGCTACTGTTACTGGGATGCCATATATTTATCCAGCAGCTACAAATACTAATAATACTACAAACTGTTCCTCGCAATCTCAAAATGATCATTTCTCCCAAATGAATACTCCAGCAAATTATCCTTTACATGTAGCTGGCACTGTAGCACAATCTCTTGTCAGTAAATCTCCTTTAGAAATGGTTCAAAGTGTTGTAAGTGGAATTCAAGTATCGCAGAACCAAAGTTGTTCATCTGGAACATTGGTTTCCAAGACAGGTCATTCGCAGGGGAAAACTGGAAATGGAATGAATCCAGGTCATATTGTTGTACCTTCAAATGGTCAATTTGTGATAACTGGTACAGGACAAGGAACAGTTATGGCCCCCCCTCCCCCTAAAGGACAACCTTTACCTCCGATATCTGCATCTCCTCATGTGACTTCTGTTACTGCATCAATGTCACAAGCTATTCCTGCTGTTGGAGGTGTTCCGCAAGTTTTGAATCATCCTACAGTTCTTGTCAACACATTGCCAGCCCCATTTATGCTTCAACCTCAAATGGTAACTGTTGATGGACAAATGGTTAACCAGAATGTTCAAATGCCACAAATTGTTACGGGGAATATTATATCACAAGGACAAGCAATGGATTCTAATAACTCTCAAGATTTCAATAAAAATCTTCTTCAAAAAACAGCGCTGCTCTCACCCGACTCTGGAAAAAAGAAAGGCAAGAAAAGAAAGCCACAAAATCAAGTTCCCACGTCTATGATGCAAATTACAACACATAGTCCTAACAACGTTTTAGTACAGCATTCTTCTCAACAGCAGTCTCAACATTTCCCTTCACAAAGTTTCCAGATGTCTCCCAATGGTAATATATCTACAGCTCCAATGCTTCAAGCACTAACAATAGTTCCGGGTAAAGCAGGTGCTCCAGCACACATTGTTATGAATGGTCAAGCCGCTGGAAATTTTGGATCTCAACAGATCATAACCAACTCACAAGGAGCACAACATATTAATCTTCTCCAGCCGGTTAATTTACTAAATGGAACAACTGGGGTTGTACAGAATTTCCCAACGTTTCAACAGTTTATTGTTCCTGGCTTAGGAGGAATGGTGATGACAGCTGATGGTACTGCTATTCTTCAAGACACCTCCAATATGCCTATGCAACTCCAAATCCAAAATGTCAATGGACAAAATGTTCTAACACCCATACAAAATCAAGGAATATTAACTGCTGGGCCAACTGGAATGGTTATACGAACACAAAATTCCAACAATAAAATGATGCAATCACAGCATAGTCCAGGAGCTCAGTTTCTTTCTCCAGGCAATGGTCAAATAGTTATGGGAGGGTCTCCATTTAGTGGTCAACTGAGCCCTTTGGTGGCTAGCATGAGTCCTAATCACACTGTTACTTTTAATGGATCTCCCCCGCAAGTTAGGTCCAATATACAACAAGAATTTTTGCAGTGTAATCAAATGGGTCAAACATTAATGCTACCTTTGTCTCCTAATCAAATTAATGTATCTTCATCGGCCAATCAGCAGAACACAACTTATGTACAGCAAAACACAACAATTGTGCAACAACAAACAACGATGGTATCAAACAACAATAATCAGTTCCAAAATAACGGAGTTAATTCCACACACGCAACATCAATAAACTTAGATCAAGGGGTAATGATGAGTCAAAATATGAAACAAAACAACCAAGTCAAAGCGCGAAATCAAAATATTTTACAAATACAGAATCATCCTCAGCAAATAACTATTCAGAATCCCAATGATGGTCCTAATATGAAGAGAATAGCTCTGCAATATCCGCATATGATAAACCAAATGCCTCAGATGAATGGGAACATGAAGAATGACGCTCACATCCAACAAATTTTCGCTAATATCAATCAGAACAACATGTTGAACCAACAGCAGAATTCTCTCAATCCGCATGTTAGGCACTCTGTTTCTACTCAAACATTGGTCAATCAGCAGAATGGGAATAAGTCACCTCCTGGCCATATATCTGGCAGCTCTCCTCCTGATACCACCACCCACAGTCCCCTCGGATCCTCGGATGGCTCGAGCTCTAGTCCGCCAGGCAGTATGAGCAGCAGCCCCAACTCTTCCCATGGAAACCTCGTGGACACAACTACAGGAAGTCCCGAACCTAATGAGCAAGGGTCATTGGTATGTTGAATAAATAATAAATTAGTTGTGGGATAATTTTTATACTTATTTTCTTTTAAATAACTAGTAAAATCCCTTTCATGATTTACCATTTTAATCCCGCAGTGCTAATCATAACAATTTTATACAGGTTTTCATGTTTTTTTATTTTGTAGCATAAATTTCATTAAATAAGATATTCTATAATTTGACTGTATTTACCGATGCTCCATAGGTATTATTAATTGAGATAAAAAGTAAAATTAACCTACTACTGTCTTTTGTTAGAAAATATTTAGAATTTTCGCACATTTAAAAATATCTGGGATCAAAGGGGTTAGTAATTATTTCAGCTTTGGTTATTTAAAGAAAATTACGTAGATAAAAATTATATTTTTAGTTAAAATAATGTAAAACATTGCCAAGGTTTTAACTAAAAAAAATTTAATTATTATGACTTTTTAGGCCCATAATAATACTACTTTTCGAAAACTTGTAACAGCTTTTTTGTTTAAAATATGTTTTCTGTGAAATAAGATTATTTCAATACTATGTATTACGTACTGTTTTCCATTATAAGAATAGTAAATCCCTGTTTATTTATTTTATTCATATCTTTTAAATTATTCATGACGTTTCAAGGGGACTGACTACAATAGTCCATCTTATTATCTTTTTACACATTTTGAACTTAGTTTTTCTATTTGGCAATGATGATGTATTTTAATGTTTAGTGAAATTATTATTCTAGGCCATGGTCCACTGTGTTTCAAGCAGTGAACCTGATTCCATGGAAAATAATCAATGGGCAAAGAAAGTCAATGAAAAGGTCATAGATATTCCAGGTAAGATTACAATTTTCATTTCTTTACTTTCACATCTTCAAAAAAGGTCCTTCAGATAAAAATAATTTGATTCAATTACTATTATAATTTTAATTTTTAATTCTCTGTCTTTTCTGTTTCTGTAAAAAATATATAGAATTTTAGAATAAAGATACCAGCTTCGAAGATGTTGCGAAAAACTGGTTCTAGTGCTAAAACACCTTTTTTCAAATAAATATTTCATGTCAATCATGTATGGAATCGAACCCGAAACCTATTGCATGGTAGGCAAACTCGCTGACCACTACACCACGAGGCCGACTATTAAGTTTACTAATTTATAATTATATTTGAAATATTTCCAACCCGTTGATAATTTTAGTTTGCTCACTTAAAAATTGGTGTGTTTCCTATTTATTTATTTAAGATTGAAAGAACCGTTTACAAAATTACAATGTAAGATGTTAACACATAAAAATAAATATGTTATTTTATAGAATAACTTAAACCTAAAAAAAATTATGAAAATAACATAAAAAATAACAAAAAAGTATAAAAAAGTGGAAAGCACAGTAAAAAAGAAACATAACATTAGTAAATAAAAAATAACAGTTATGATAAGAATATCTTAGGTTCTAAAATATAAATGTTACAGAGTTAAGTTTAAAATTCTTTAAAATAAAAATAAAGTAGTTAGTATTCAACTAAACTTAGATGTTTGCAACATATAGATTGAAGTATAAATTGACAAGTAAACTGATCTTTCATTGATTCACAAATAAAACATTAACAAACTTGATGCCAAATCAACTATAACATGTTTTTTATTTCTTTCCAGGGAACACCATTCACATCAACGAAAGCCCATCGAGTCAAAACACTTACTACAATGTGGATTCTTCCGGGATCCACTTCAGCAATCAAACTATAACAGTTAGTTCCCTGAACAATCAGCAGAATCTCACCATCACACCGGTCAATTACTATCCTAAAAATAACTCGTCGAAGCACAACAGTAATCAAAACACAATTACATTGATGCCAAACATGCCGCAAACATCCCCTGAGAAAATTTCAAAATCAATGGGAATATCAAGTGTGGAGATGGAGGGGAGACATGTCGGTAATCAGATCAGCTCAACGCACGGCCAGAATGAGAAGATGCAACACACGGGCCGTAACATGAACAGTTTGGACATTCAAAGAAGTTGTAATAATATAGACATTTCTGCTAATAACATGAAGAGAATATCAGTTTCCAGCGCTAATGGTAAGCATGTAGTTTATTAATCAATTATAACTATCAAACATAGCCAAATGCGATGTGTTGCTTGAGTACTAGGGAACAAAATGTCTTTAAATCTTGTTAAAGACCTTATATTGGCAATTCATCTTAATACAGATGATTTTAAACAGCCTTGATTAAAAAAATTCTTATGTTTTCTATTGCCTTCTCATTTTTTCAGCAGCTTTTAAAATTCTTGCTTGTTTAGTATATTTTTCAATTTCTAAATGGAAATCTACGTAGACCAAATGTAAGCAAGAAGTTTATTATGTTCTTATTTTTTTTTTAGAAACCTTAATTTATTTTATTATAAATGTTATTCCCACTTTTCATTAGGAAAATTATCAATTCAAGCAAAATATCTCACGGGGCACGTGGGTAAAATGTCATGTTAAGATTTTGTGAATTTTCTCATCAAACAAATATCAATTATTTCTAAAACAACAATATAATAATTAGAAATATTTTAAATACACTTTAAATGTTTTAAATGTAGCATTTCTGCATAATGTAAAATATTTCAAAATAAATATTATAACTAACATCAACCAATTTGACTTGGTTACATATTTATTTTAGTCAGCTTATTTGAAATACATATCTCTTTAAATGCACTTAATTAATTTTATTACTAGTGTAATTTTTTGACAATATTATGCATTAGACCTTTACAAATTCAATATTGTGATTATTTCATATTGCAAAATTTTGCAAATCTGAGTGCACTTGAGTTAAAAAATAAGTATAAATTGTGTCGTTTGCATATTTAGTTTTTAAATCTATAAAAAAAAAAACAATAAATGTTTAACGTTTATTAAGAATTATCATGTTTTATGATGATTTTTTTAAACTTAAATTTTGCTTTTTATTTTCTTAAAAACCTAAAGTTTTTGGTTCAAAATTACATAATTACTTTCATTATCATTTCTGGTGCTTCTTAATTTCTGTTCTTTTTACTTTCTACTTATGTAATGTAAATATTTATGACTATAATGTGTCGCAAACTATTCCCCTCCAATCACTTTCCCGGCTTGTTCGCTTTGTCACATACACATTTTTTCATTTAACATTGTTCAGTAGTCGGTTGTGAATCATCCATCAAAATTCTAAATTTGCAATGTCACAAAATAATAATGTTGTGTCTTGTATTGGTTATGGTAAACTAAAACTCGCTTTACTAACATGATATATTCCAACTTTACTTACATATTGTATCACTCGCAGTTGTTCCCGATGTAAGTACACAGTGCTTTCCTTCAGCTCATGCTCGGAGAAAGTACATGTACACAAGGACAACTGTGTGTTCACAATTATATTCATATTTCAGCCTTTTTGTAAATATTTTATTTGGTGATTTGTGTGAAACTCTGTAAACTAAAAAATAAAAGCGTAAAGGGATAACAACAAGTTAATACAAGATACAGCCTTCTTTGTCTCCAGCAATGACAAACCTTTATAACAAAATAAATGTAATTTGTAAGATTTGTTTACTTATCGAGTATTAATCGATTTTAAATATTCAGTTTTGTTATTTCTGGAGAGATTCAAAATCATAATTGGCTATAATATTTGAATCATTATCGAGAAAGGAATCATGTCATCCTCATTCTTTGGTTGTGTTCATTTGTGTTCTGTTCATCTGCATTTTATCATTTTGGGTGTTTTATTTAAAGAAATCTTGTATAATATGATACGTTAGGTAACGATGTATTGTCAACATTGGGAGTGTGGTGTCATATAAGCTTCAAACACTGCATGTTCAGTACACTTATAGCTTTGCTCTTTTTCTAAAGAACCAGTTCTGTATTGTATATGTAACATAACAGGATCTTCGTAATATGTAATTGACTGTTCTTGCATTTTGAAGGACACAACTCATTTTAATAGTGTACCTCCTATCGCAAATAACTTTAAATATTTTATGAGAGTTTTATCATATAACAAAAAATACTAAATTTGCTGCAACAGAGGAAAAACATTTTTGACAAGGTAATATAGATGTCATTTAACCAGACAATGACGGGTCATAAGCCCTATAAATGCCTGGACTTCCATATTCCCTTTTCAAAAATGTTTTCCCTCTCTGTTGCAACAAATTTAGAACTAAATAATTCCCAGCGAGGAAATCCAGGCCGTCTACAAACATTTGGACATACTCAAAACATTGTTGGCAAAAAATACTGTTTGATTTGCATTTTTGTAAATATAAATATTAATTAAAATAAATTACTTACTAAATATATTTACAATTTTATATACTTTTAGTGTTTTTTCTTTTGTTTAAACACCTACCTACAAATATAATTACTCAAATGTTTTTTTTTTTTTTAAACTGACATAATTTTGCCAAACTCTCATATTTATTTAATCAATGCCTTAACCACCTGAAACATGCGCATATCATAATCCATCCACATTCATATTAAACACTTCATCGCACTACTTCTTTGCGAAATGAGCGTAAAATAAAACTTACAAAAACAAATAAACTGTAGAGAGTTCAACCAAAGAATCGGCAGCTTCCGTACACGAAGGAGAAACTCCGCCAGAGAGCCAATGGAGAGACTTCAAGGAGGGAGACTTAGTATGGGGCCCAGCCAAGGGGTACCCCGCATGGCCCGGGAAGCTTGTTACCAAGAACCAAGTGAATGGGAAGGAAGATGGAAAAGTCTTAGTTCGATGGTTTGGCGGAGATAAATGCCTTACTGTTGTGGACGCTGGGAAACTGCAAACTCTTTCTGAAGGACTGGAAGCTCACCACGCCGCTAGAACTAAATGCAGAAAGTGAGTGTCTCACCACTCAAGGCAACTTGTCACGCAAGTGGTCTTTTGGTGGATAGAAACACATAGCTTTATGTACACCAGGTGTAGCCAAACACCTCGGATTTTTAAACTTGTACTGTGCAACTCCATTACATTAATTTTAGTTGGAATTCGCAGAGAAAATTAGTGTTTGCAATGCGGTTTATTTATAATTAACAATATGCCAAAAATGGTTACAGATAAAAATGTTTTTTTTTGTTAATTCATATGAAGCTATTATGTTTGTGATGTTTTTATAAAAAACAAAGCAATCTGTATTTGGCAACATCTGGTGTGCACTCCGAATCTGCAACTGTTCACCATTACAGCAGACAAAATAAATAGCGGTAAAATCTGAGTAAAACTAATTCCATTTGTACAATGACTTTTCATAGCTAAACTAAACAATGATTTCTTTGAGTAAATATGTGATATTTAAATGAATCATAAGATAACTATTATGTTTATCTGATTTTTTACAAAATTTTAACTGTGCTATTTTAAAGGAAATGTAATTGTCTGCTTAATGTTGAAGCTTTGCACATTATTTTCGAGTAAATTATGAATCAAAAGTGATTTCTTATTAAATTTTGACCAAAAATACTGTATCTGAATTGTTTGAATTACGGGAATCACTATTGACCCACGATTTTAATTTGTTTTTCATGTTCTTAAATTGACTTTTGTAAAATACTCAGAGTTTTTCAATAAGATTGTTTCATAAAGCACCCATACTTTGTTATCCCTTTTACTTAAAAAGGCTGGAATATAGACAAATTTGAAATGGAAAATATTATGTTGAAATATTATTTGTGACATTGTTTGTTTTGTAGTTTTTAAATTCATTTTTTTATATTAGATTGGCAGCTAAAAACTATATGTGTTGGTATTTTGAGTTGCTGAAATTATTTTCATGGGGAATTAAAGTCGATGTATTTTTTATTTACTGTATCCGACTAAAAAGATACATAAACATTATTTTAGTAATGTGACATTCTATAACCAGGTTATTACAGTTTGCAAAATTCGTTTTATCTTTATGAATAATAATTAGTATTTTTTATAATTGTATGTAATTAGAAACAAATCTGCAATTAATATTTAGTTTCTAGTGTAGTTTAGAGCATTTTAAAGATAAATTGTATTAAGTAAATTCAATTGTAACCAAGTATGTTTTTTATGAAAGTATTACAGCTAGATGGTATTTTTATTGCATGCAACAGTTAAAAGTATTCTATATTTTTTTAATTATAATATACGTAGATTCATAAAACGACGCTTATTTACCCAATTTTTAGTCAAAATAATTATTTTCACCGCTAATATATGTTTGTTCTGTTTAGAAGCCGTAAACTGAATGGTCAATTGGAAAAGGCAATCCAGGAAGCTATGGCTGAGCTTGACCGAATTACAGAAAGCCGAGAAAGAAGACGAGGCAACAATCGTTACGATAACTCTATTCACAAAATGGATATTGAGATTGCGGATATCAATGGAAATTCATCCAAACCTTTTTTGAAATCTACAGTAGGAAAGAATAACGGTAAAATTTCTGAGGTGTCTGGAGGCCTCGGTGTTAAAGGATCGGATGTGAAGACTAAATCCTGGAGTTCGAAGAAGGAGTCTAAACCGAGGCCTTGCGTCGGCGGTGTGGTGAAGATAGCACCCCATCCTGGAAGTACAAGCAGTAGCGAAGTGGCAGGTAGACTACGAAGCAGCCAACGATGACAAGAAGAGAGGGGTGATGCCCCTCTTGTTACCCCAATACTACCCCCCTCGATGCTTTACATCGTTTTCACTCCCTAATTCACTTTCTCTCGAATTAATTTATTTCTGTGTAATTATTTTTATACCAATAATTGGCAGGCTTATTGCCAGTAAAAAAAATACTTAAATAGCCACTGAATGAATGTTATACAAATCAAATATATTTATGTCCAAATGTATCCTAATCTGTAATGAAACATTTTATGCATATCAATAACTAAATGTATCAATACACCTTTTAATATTTTTTTAACTTGTCTAAGTATTATGAACTCTGAGCAAGTGCATTATTTTAGTCATGGTTGAATTTTTCCTCTCATACAAATTATTTTAATAAATGTATTCATATTTTTTTGTATGGGATATTGAAAGTTTTCCAGTATTTTTTATCTGTATTTTTTCACTAATGTTTGTGGGTACATATTTCGTACTATATATTAACATACATGATGATGGAATATATTCACAGTGAACCAATATAATGACCAATCCTTTGTTTTTTTCATAGATAATAACTAAAAATGCCTAGTACATAATATTATAATGCATAATACTTTTTTATTTTATTTGTATACATATATTTAATTGATGTTCTCTATGCCTAAGTAGTTTTTTTCAATTGTAAATTAACTATTAAATTAAATAAATCTAAAACCCTTTTTGAGCAATGAATCCTAGGTATTATAATACTATGTAATCATTTAGTTATAAATTGATGATTACCTACAAACTTTCAAAAATTATTTGATCACTTTACATTTTGTATTCCATGATAATATTATTTTTTCTTGGTAACCCTGAATTCATATTGGATTTTAAATCTCCGTTTGTGATGATAATTTTGCTTATTATTGTGTAATTAGTTAACAAGGGAGTATTTTATGTCATTATTTATGATCTCAAAGATGCAGATCACTGTTCCGTACTTGGTGCATAATATTATATCTGCGTACTTCACTTTTAGTATTCAATCCTTTAATTTCACCGCAAACTCAGCCTACCGTAGTATTTTGGTTAAAAGTCTTCTTAAATGTAATAGGTTTTATATTTAGCTTATCAGAGATTGAAGATATCTTGTAAATAAAATAAATAATGTATAAGTAGATGCCATGTGATGCATGTTTGATGTAATAAATGGTTATTACATTAAACAGTGTAAATATAACTTAAATTATGATCGTGTTGTAGATCACACTCCATTTTGTATTGTTTAAGACAGTGTTTATTGAGTTCTAGTCAAATTTTGGAGCATGTGACGTAAACATATTGACAATAAATCACAGCCTACTTATGAAAAGGCATTTTTATTTTTTGATTCGCATACAGGAGAAACCTAATAATTATATATAAATATTTTTAGTTTTAGTTACATATTCGGTATGAATATACATGGAATATTTTACAGATGGGCCATGAAAGGTATTTCTCAATTTCTATGACAATGCCATATTTATACACATCGCAAAGCTTTATTTTTCGTAACACAATATGTATGTATATTTGTATGAATGAAGTTTCTTATATCGAAGTATGCGTTGAATCCAAATAGTCGCGTAATAAATATTATCATCACTTTGTGTACAAATACAATAGGAATATGGCGTATATCTCCGTGTTAGTAATTAGACATTAGCAGACTAGTCTGTTTACTAAGTTGCTAGTTGTTGTTATATATCGATAAGTTGAATAATTTATTTATACTTTGTAAATATCTCTCTCTTCCTAACTATTTTAGGAATTAATTTCCGGTGGTTTGTATAAAATAAAGTATTCAGTATTTAATTTTCGGTAAAGAATATTTTCAAGAAATTATTAATGTTTATAGAAATTAATTATTATATGAATGTAAAATATTTTATCAAAAATTAATATAAAAAGCGTATGTTTAACAATGTGATAAACGTAATCCAGCTATTTGGCTTCCGAGAGGAAGGTATGTGCTTTACATGTATTGAAGTGACTGGCTTATGAATGAAATTACTAACATTTGAGGCAACCTCGACAAATATTTTATGCTACAAGACATAAAAACTTTATTCATTCTTAGTAATAAATGTTTGTAAATATTCGACAGACCTAAATAATTATTATATAAAATGGATCATTGTTTTTATTGTTATGTTATTTTCTTTGAAAGTTAGAAGAATGCTTCGAATGCTGATCATAAATCACTTTGATCCTCAAATCATCAGTCACGTATATGATTGGTATTATATGTGTTTTGTATATATACTAGACTTGAAGAAATAAAATGTGCAAGATTTATTATGTCTTTTTATTTACATCCAAAGAAGTTAAACGAGTGCGAATCTCATAGTCACAAGGTTATAAAGTTTGGTCTTAATTTTAACAGTTCATGTTTATAATTTTCTTGCTTAGAACACAAGGCTAAAAATAGCCATAAGATAAATAATTATAAAAATAAATATGCATATGCGGTCGTTAGTACTGTGATCATAATTACCAAACACAATATATTATGTGCACATTAATTTGTACCTATACACAATAATAAGAGATTTGCATCAATTTAGATAAGCATAAAATGAATGAATCCATAAAAAGCTATAAACTCTAACATTAAACAGCAATAAAAATACAGGATCTGCCTTAATCGATAAGTCACAAATGAATATACCTACTTTACCTGTGCAATAGTATATATAATAACTATTTCAATGGCAATTATAAAACTCACAAAATGTTGATTTATTTAACTCTCAACTGGTTTATTTTGCTACTAACGTTTTTTGCTGAAGTGATCTCCCCTCAGTACCTTCCTTAACTTGAGGTTTGAATGTGCCATCAAGAGCTCGAGAGCATATGTCATTTCGGCCACTAAAGCAGTATTTTAAACTTGCGATTTACGTGACTTTTTGTTTTGGACATGAACCATAATAGATATGCATGTTGCCGGTTCGAGCGGTACCAGGGCTCGTAATAATATAATAATAGACAAAGAAAATAAAAAGAACACTGGCTTTTCGAAGAACACGATTATGAGGATCCTACATCATGATCAGAGTGGCTGAATTACCAATACATTCAGAGGATAGATATTCGGATAATGAGGTTGAATCTTTCAAGTATCAAATCATAATATGGAGTCGGAAATCTCCTTAGATGCAGACAATGCAGATAGCAACATTAAGAACTTTGTGAGCGCCCTTGAGGCATTATGTTATGAAAATGACGCTATATAAGCTATCCATAATAAATAATTGTGTGTGAAAAAAAACCAGAACCCTGGATGGATGTTTTCAACTCGATGGCAGCACTCTGGTAAAAATCCTGAATAAAGAAATCAATAAAAGACAAGTCAGCCTCGTTAGTGTTTGGCATATTTGCTTACTATTCTTGAGGTCCTGGGTTCGTTTCCTTGCAGGGTAGACGTGAAATATTGAAACATTTTTTTTCAATTAAGGGTTCTTTAAATTACAATACTTCATTGTTCCATTCCAGTCCTAGCACCTGGGCCAGATTACAATGGGAAGTTAACAGATCTTCGACTGTCTATAAAAAAAAATCAATATTTGTGTACGAAAATGAGTATATTTGCATAAACATTTAAAGTATCTTCATCAGTGACCCATAATTGTTGAATTATGTTATTGATGTTAAAATGTTAATGAAAATGTTGATGAAAACATGTTGATGTTAAAATTTAAAAAAATGTTTGCATATTCTGCTTTTCATACAGAAAACTTTATTTTACTTAGTAGGTAAAATTGAAGATAAATGTTAACTTCCCATTGTAATCAAGGCCATGAAGCGTAGGACTGATCATCGTACCGTAATGAAACAGACGATCGAAATATGCTGGATTGACAAATGCAGTGCCCTTTGCACACATGCATTTGGTTTACGAATACAGTGCCCTATGCACCACTGGGTGTGGATAGGGGAATGAATAATAAATAAAAAAATAAAAAATTACTCCGCTATCATGCGTACCTGTGGATACCACGCTGGCCTATGGTTGTCTTCTATACAATACATAAACAAACTGAATGCCTATTGCATCTCTTAAAGTGCTGAATATGCAACAATGTAAAGAGAAAACTTCCTTAAAGGATTGTCCAAGTTTCTATGTGAATCATATATGAAAGAAGGGATGTACAATGTGGATTGAACTGTGGATAAACATTTCTGGAAACCTGAAAGTGCCACTTGTACATCGATTTCACCCTAACCCAAGTCCTGGAGCGCAATGAAAGGAAAAGATGCTCTGCGTGTTCTTATTTATGTATTTACGGACGTATTAAGTCCATTGAACAAAAGTAAATAAGGTAATGGCATCAGTAATGGACTGCACCTTAGTTATGGACAAAAGTTTATTAAATCCTTTAAAATAAGAAATATTCAACATATTTTTATACTGGCAAAAATGAATCATAAACTATAGATATTTATCTATCAACCGGGATGCATATCGCGACAATCGGCTATTACGTTAAAAAATAGCTAGCATTTAAAGGCACCAATCGAACGGCGTTAGCGAAATTCATAATTTCTTGCAGAAATAATTAGTGAGGTGAGTAACTATTTTGTAATTAGTTGGTAGAAATTTTAGTAATTACTTATTGAAATATTAAATAATACGTTTTCTAGACATACCGTAGATACGAAATCAATCTAAATTCATACCTAGCTACTTGTATATTTTGTCAAATTTGAATGTTCATAACTGACTACCGATTTTCATCTTAGACCAGTGATGGACAAAATGTCCATAAATTGAGTCAAATAGTTTATCTGTGTTTTCATCGCAGTTACCTTCAATTTAAGTCTGTCGTGCCGTCTTTGTTGTACATTATGTTTGTGGTACTGATAAGTGTACGCAATTTAGTCATGGACATGGGTGTCCAATACTGGTTGTCCATAAGTGGATCTTAAATAAAGGTATATTTTGTGTTTTCTTTTCTAGAGCCATGGCACCCAAAAAAAAATATACGCCAAAACAAATGGGACGTGCCGTAGATGCAGTGAACAGGGGGGAAGCAGTAGGGGCAGCGGCGTTAAAATATGGTGTACCACAAATAAATAACCCAGGAATAATTGAAAACAAACTTTTTTCTTTGTTTGAAATTAGTACAATGGCGTTTAACTATTGGAAACACCTTCAGATGGTCGGAAAAAACCGATAAGATTTGGTACAAAATAGAAGACATTGTGGAAAGGATAAATGATCCTGTGCAGCAAAATAAAAGAGGTTTTTTTTAAAGTAATGAAGATGGAAAAATATTTACCTAATATCTATATGACCTAAAGAGATTTTGTTACTCATACGTCCAATGCTGGACGTCCATTACTGGACTTTGTCCATTAATGGGTGTCCATAATTAGATTTTGTCTGTCCATCACTGATGATTAGAAGTAACTATGGTTTTTCTATTTTTTTTATTTAAACCTGTAACCCGTTATTAATTTTATTATTAAAAAAAGATTTCCAACATACCGTACTATTATTATTTCACATCGTCTGATTTCATTTTGTTAAAAATGGATCGTAGGGTTATGAAGTCTAAAAACATTTTCTAAAACTGTCCATCACTGGTGCCTTTACCTTACATTTCTTTCTGGCAAGCGTGTGAAGACCGACCATATATATATTATGTAAATGTAAGAATCTCATTTCCATCAAATGCGCTGCTAGAGTATGCAGTATTTGCTTTAATAAATATGAAAAAACATATATTTTACCTATTGTTATTTTCGTGTCGTTTTTTGAATTCTATTGTTATTTTTTCCTCTAGGCATTCCCTATATTTCAAAAATATTTTATATTTTGAGAAAAAAATCCTAATAGAATGCCAAATTTCGAAACACTGTAAACAGTGTTATAAATAAATGACAAATTTTTATAAGAACAAAGATCGATGAGACTACTAGGTTCCCGTCGTCATCGTTTCCTTTTCAGCACCCAGTGGTGCATAGAGCACTGCATTTGTAGACCAAATCATCTGTTACATGAAGGTAAGGTGATCAGTCTTACGCTTCAGGTGCCAGTCCATGAACAATGAAATATGTCAGTTTGAACAACCTTATAAATCAGTATTTCACATCTACCCCAGTAGGAATAGAACACAGGACCTCACCTCACAACACAATGAGATGAACTTATCTCTACTAAATTTAGCTGAGAGCAGTCATCGAGTCGAAAACACTCGTCCAGGGTTCTGGTTCTATTTCACAGATAGATCTAGGGCTTCCGATCCCGCAGCTGATTTGTGATCTCGGTATTTGCAGGATCAAAAAATTTAACCCTGTGGCAGCCCGGTATTTACAGGATACCGCGTGTTTTGGTGCACAGCTTAAATAATTTATATTTAGTCTTCAGACATTGTAATATTTATTAAGTTAATTAGAGGTATAGGAATTAGGGAAGCTGTAATGTGGGGTTAAAAGATATGACAGTTGACAGCTAAGATAAAAGTCTACGATCAATCAAATAAAGAATTTTTATTTATGGCTTTTTGTATTGAAAAAATATCTTACTAATTCAAAAAAAGCTCCAACAATGTTTTGAGTTTGTCCAAATGTTTGCAGACTGGCTGGATTTCCTCCCTAGGCCTAGGGTGTAATTCAGGTTGCTTACTTCACAGATATTTTACTTCACAAAAGTCAACAGATGGAAGAGCTAAGAAAAGTGGATGTTTAAACATAGGCAGAATGGTAATGTAAAGTGGCCACTTAAACCAGCCAACGACAGGTCAAAAATATAATATATGTAAATGCCTATATTTCCATATTCACTTCTCAAAAATGTTTTCCTTTTGTTGCAACAAATTTAGATCTAAAAAGAAACTTATTATTATCAGCCAGTTGCAGTCATTATTTCTACGATCATGCTCATGGCAAGACGTCTTCATGCTGCTCCCTAATCTCACAAATCCTACGGGATTCCGCACACCAAATTTTGCTCCGAACAAGATTAGAAAATCATGCGGGATCCTGGTATAAGGGGATCTTGGTATAATGAGATTGGAAGCCCTACCCAGAACAGTGTTCTTTATCCGCCTGAACAACAGACATGTTCCCATCGAGCCTTTTATATGAATTTTTCTAGAACATTCCCCATGTAAGCGATAAATACGACCGTGACATATATAATTTAATTATGGGTATGGATGACAAAAGAGTACAAAAATTAATTGATTGAATTGAGGATTTCACTAGTGACTCAAATAATTATTTGAAATCGTTAACATAATACCTACATGGCATAAACTATAAATCAACTGTTTATAACTGTTTATAATAATTATATACACATTTAAGAAATATTACATTTTTTATTTTGGAATGGATATTTGCAAAACAAACTGTTGTCTGACGGTTGAATGGTAAGCATATTAGAGTAATGAAAGGAACCTGGTAAAACATAAAATGGTTCATATTCAATGAGAATCATTCCAAGCGATAATTTATATTTTAATTTATAATTACAATAAATAAATATTGTTGGCATTTACCATCATTATTATAATATACTAAGGAATGGTGTAGACTTGTAAATATTATTTTCAAGCTGCAAGTAGCACACTCTGAACAAAATCAATAAGTAATTTAAAATCATTCTAAAGAGGCTAGCAAATATAAATTTATAGAAACTCGTAGAAATAAGTTTACTACTAATGCAGAAAGGAACACCATTTCCACTATTTTTCATGTATACTTTGTACTTGCATAATGCACTCGTATATATGTCGCCGCCAAAAAGAGACAACAGAGCGGCTAGGCTGTTCATTAAATGCCGGCATTCACCGGAATGCTTAGGACGGCCTAGTTATTCATTTAGTTAAATGTTATATGATAGTTATATGATAGTTATCGGTAGTTGAATGAATTATGATTACTCAACGTTCAAAATGTTCTCTAGCCCTTTGAAAACGGCCGAACCAAAAGCCACCGGGTTAGGTTAGGATAGGTTGGGTTAAGTTTAATAATAAAGAAAATTAAGTTCAATATGTAAAAAAAACTATGTTTCTTAATTATTAAACTTGACCTACCCTATACTTAACAACCCAACCTTACTTAACTTAACAACACAAATTGAAAAATAAAACAATCATAACTGTTGTATTAAAATTAAAACTAAGTGACGTTTATCCCTTGTGTTTCGTCCTCTAGCCATTCAGATGAATGCCGGCATTCAATGAACAGCATAGCCGCTCTGTTGAGTAGCTGATTTAACTATTTAGTGATGATATACATACATTTAAAATTATTACCTACCTACAAAAATACATTCATTTTCAAAAGTAATGTAGGTAATAAAAAATAACAGATCTGTGGTGCAATTACAAGCTCTATATTCATCGGTACATATTAAATTGGTATAAAGGAAAATCGATATTTATTTACGAAAATATGTAAATTTATAAGAAAATTCAAAGTATCTTCTTCGATAACTTGTAATTAAACACATTTAGACTTTTAAAATGTACACATATTCTATTTTTCGTTCAGAAAACTTTTCAAAATATTTAACTTTGGAGATAAAATTGAAGATAAATGTTTACTTCCTATTGCAATATATACAATCGTAAGTTAGAAGAGTTATCTTTGACTGTCCACAAAGTAAAATCAATATTTATGTACAAAAATGTGTATATTTGTATGAAAACTATAGAAAACTATATATAAGTATATTGGTCGGTAATGACAGTAACATGTTAAGAAAAAAAAATGTATGCATATTCTATTTTCCACACAGGAAAGTTTATTTTACTTTGTAGATAAAATTTAAGAAAAATAAATGTTCACTTCCCATTGCAATCCCAATGTATTAACCTGTCCGGGAGTATGGCCGTACATGGTCGTCCAAACAAAATTTTCATCAATGGAGTATGGGCGTACATGTACGTCCGATTATTTTCAGAAATATTATTTGGGCTTGTAAAACCGATGGTTGACAACCCATGAAATAAAACATCGATAATTTTGATATAAATCATATTTACTGGTATAATTTATTATTTTTATTCAAGAAAATATGTTGCTTATAGCATTAACAATGATATAAAATTATAAAAAGTAAAAAAAAAACATGAAAAAAAACTCACTCCCCAGATACAGTTTTGTCGGCAGAAACTCACTCCCGGACAGGTTAATCAAGGATGTATTATTTGCATTATTTATGCCCGTTGAAACCACTGAGGTTTAACTGTGTGTATAACATAAAAATAATACATAGGCTCGAAACAAAGAACTTTGTCTTATGGTTTAATAATCTTATTTATTTTTTAACTCAAACGTCCACCCTCTGTGGATTATTGACCAAACTACTTATTGTTATTTTTAGTTTTCACCGAGTTTTGCTGGCAAAGCAATATTCTAAGGGAAAAGTTTCATTTCTCATGTATAGATGGCAGATAAAGTTGAAAAGCTTTTATACTTTGATTATAGAGGACACTGATCAAAAACTTATTTGACCTCACCATAAAATAATTATTCATAATCAATTTAAAAATTAGTTCATATGATAAATTTAGAAATAAGACATATTTTATAATACTGTACGGAAGGAAGAAAAAATTATGATCTAATTTTTCTACATATACCTAGGTAATAAAATCAACAGTATTGTAGATCATCATCATCATTCCCTTTCTGTACACAGCATTGGTACACCAATCGCAGCGTATCTTGTTTTTTTTTGTTACACGAAGGTAAGATGATTAATCTTACGCTTCAGGTACCAGTCCAGTGACTATAAAATATTCTAGTGTAAAAACACCCCTTTGAATAAATATTTCATATCAACCATGCTGACAGAAAATACATTAATTTATATGGAAATTTTGTAATATTACAAAAACATAAATAAGAAAAAGATTCATAAAAGGGTTAAAAAAAATTTTTTCACATACCTTTCTCCGCAAGAAGTTTGCAAAGAAAGGTTAGTACCTATTCAATTGCACCCCAAGCTTCATCATTATTACTATACAATTTCCTTATCTGATCCTGATGATGCATAGGGCACTGAATTTTTATATATGTATATCGCGGTGAATCTCGATCGATTTTTGGATTAAATGTTAGTCTCATGGTTCAGGAACTATGAAATATTCCAGTGAAAAATCACATACTGACGTTATTTTTCTTTCCCCATCTTTTTATTCTCATATATGTATAAATAACTTCCTCTACAATCGTGTTTTTTCTTACACAAGTATGTATTTATGTAATGATATTTTTGGTCGATCGAAATTTTTGTAGACAAGAGCTGGATTCAACCCCCATGGGTGTTATTGACATTAACATATTACAACAGATTTTAAGAACATTTTATAGAAGAAAATATACAAGTCAAGGCATTTACAGGTGGAATTAAAGGAATATAGATGTTCAAACATAGGCAGAATAGTGAATGTTACACAGTGTGTAATGTAGCCACTTAAACCGGTCAATGACAGCCATGTTAATCCCTAGACTTACACGATCCCTTCCATTAAATTTTCTTCATCTCTGTTGTAATATATTACTATATTTATGCATTTTGTCGTATATTCACAAAACTACAATTTTACGTTAATATCGTATATTTTAAACACTCGAAATTTGAAATTTTATAAATATTATTTATTCATTTGAAGGAAAAAATCATTTTGGATTTGGGAATATGGCTAGGCATTTACAGGACTTATGACCTGTCATTGGCTGGTTTAAGTGGCTACTTTAACACTGTGTTATATTTACCACTTTGCCTATATTTAAGCACCCACATTTCGTCAACATTTTCCCCTATCGACTTTTGTGAAGTAAAAACATTGCAAACTATGTTGATGTGGGTTAGATCCATTTGGCGGAATGATGAAGATCAGTGGGAAATTGGATATAAAAAAGGTTTTCTGACACTTCTGAAAATTTAAATGGGCGGAAAAAATAATAAAAATGAATTTACTTTAAATGACATCACAAATTCTTTTAAATCAACCAATGATAGAGTGTTGTGATATACTTCCGGTTTTCGCGAAGCCAACTGACTAATCAGGACAATTCACCGAAGCGAACAAGTAAAGCGCGGAGTAATAAAAAATCATCATAATCATCATTCCCTTTCCGCACCTAATGGGGAATAGGGCACTGGATTGGTACAACAATCACAGCGTATCTTGATATATTTTTTTTACATGAAGGTAAGGTGGTTAGTCTTACGCTTCAGGTACCAGTGCAGAGAATATGAAATATTCTAGTGTGAAAACACCCCTTCAAATAAATATTTCATGTCAACCATGTCGGGAATCGAACCCGAGACCTCTTGTATGGAAGACAAACGCGCTGCCTACCACGAGGCCGACATCAAAAAAATAATTTTAAAATTACGAAACTTTAAAAAATCGTAACGATGTTAATACGATATATTAAAAATATATCTATTAACAAAGAGTTATTTATCAAAAAGTAGTAGTAGGTGGCCTAGCAACAACGTCTAAAAAAAATAATTTTTTATATTCCTTTTTTCACCCTTTTTTTACTGTACAACAGGGCCTCGATAGCTCATTCAAAGGCTTCATAATCCGAACGACCCTCCTACCTCTGTGAAGCCTTTGAGGCCCTTGTTATTTAAATCAGATGACATTTCCGGGTAAGATGCGGAAGGTTTTGACCCTGAAGATGACGTTAAGCCAATTTCGAAACAGAGGCTTTTCAGAAGTAGAGGTTAACAATTTCTTGATAAGCAATGTGGATATTGATTGTCTGGAGCCTGTAACTGATGAAGACTGTTCGCGTCAGCTGGTGCGTCTAAGGTCTCGCCAATCTCGGGTGACATGCGAATGAGAAAAAAGACACAGTTTCTTCAAAATACTATTTATTATCCAAATTCCGCAATGTCACATTAATTACAATTGAAAACAGTCTAAAAAATATCAGCAGGCACAATCATTAAACACACTAATCAGATCGAATAAAACCACAGGGTAATCACACCCTCACACTCGTAACTCGTAACACACGAAGATGCGTACAAGCCTCGCCTATCAATTAGGACCTTCCACCATCAATCAATGTCACAAAAATAATAATGATTGCAACTGTTCTAAAAGATAACTGCAATTTCTTTAAATAATTACGTAGGTAAACACATTTACCTAATACATGTAACTCTCGAGGATGCGTACACTCCTCGCCTGCTACGGTCTGACTTTCCGTCAGCAACTCTACAAGCGCACTTGTAGACTCCAAAAAGAAGACTAAAAGTTGTTACTCTCTCACTAGCTTTCCAAAATCTATTTCATTTGCATTCAATAAAAAATAATACGTCAGTAGTCATGGTGACGCGAGAGAGGCGCGAAAGATATTTCCTCGATAACTTAGAGAGCGCATGAAATGATCCAAGATGGTCCAACAAGGTCAGCCAACACACGTTATTAAAGACGCTTACTGCCACTTAATATAAAATGGAAATCCACTTACCTGTGCTGAAGTGTTCCCCCTTGCTTCACCAGATATTAAATGCGGGAATGATGCGGATGTTAGGTTCTTTCTTATTCTGCTTTGTGCATCAGTATTTTTGGATATTGGATGCGGTGATGATAATAATGCTGACACTTTAGCGGTAACTTTACATAGCAAGATAGCGGTACGAATATTATTTGTTGTTAGTTTTTCATGCGAATCACAGAAGACTTTTTTGTTTGAAGAAAAAATACAGCTGTCAGTTTTATTTGAATATGGAATTTGTGATTGTTGTAATGCGGTAGGTACTGCCAGGCTGTTCAGGTTCCTACTTCTCAAGGAAAAGCCGACAGCCAAAACATATAAATGGCAGTAAACATTCACGCGTAACCACTGACCTTTAAGTGCCAAACGAAATATTTCTGATACCTTTTCGAACAATTACAAGATTTCTCTTCCTCAATAAATTAAATTATATGTGACATCCTAGGACAAAAAACAATAAACTAAACTAGGATCTTAATACTTAAGTATAGGACAAATGCCCGGTTCTTTAAAATACTACATAAAAAAATACAAGGGTACACAGTAAAACAAATTTCTCAACTTCAGTAGAAAACATTTAAAAGGGCATAAAACAATAATTCACGATATACGACACTTTTGAAAGAAATGAACATGTTGCAAAGGAGAACAATAACATCCGAAATTGCTAGTCGGTATACAAAATTAACCAATAAAGCGTTCTTTGTAAAGCATAATTTTAACCCGCCAAATCTTTGGAACGAAGTTGTTAGTGTTTTAAATGCGTTCTTTACAAAATGTATTATTTAATAAACGAAATATTGATCAATTTAGTCATGGCTCAAACAAAGACATAATAAGAAAAACAAGCATGGCAGCAAAAACCTAAAAGAACTTGAGGCATCGGAACTAGGGCAGGGATTTTACATATCTAGCTTGCTTAGAGTGGGCGAATGAATTCGATATCTCAATTCCAGAAAAAGTACTTTTACGTACCGTAATAGGGAAAAAGCGTTGTAGCTAAATAACACTCTCCAATGCACTACATTGGAATTTATTTTAAAGCATGATGAATGACATTATATTTTGATTACACAACATTTTGCGTGATTAAAACATACTTTCAGTTACAAAAATTCCTTTCGAAATACCTTCATACTGTAATTAGAACGCTTCGTACGAGTACATCCGAACAGGGTATACATTTAGGATGTTCGGACTATCGAGGCCCTGCTGTATTTACATAACATGTGTGTTGTTTTTTTCTGTATAAAATAATGTCCTCTACACGGAAATACATATATTGTACAGCTCTCTCAGATAAACATGGACTTCTCATAAATCCAACAAAAACGCTATTTGTACTTGTTGGTAGTAAAAAAATCTATTCAAAGGTGAATTTTTCCACACTTCCTCTTTTCAAAATAGATGATACAGAAATTCCATTCATGACTTCAGTCAAAAACTTAGGTATTATCATTCACACGCATTTAGGGTGGCACTATCAGGTTAACGAAGTTAGTCGTAAACATTATATCAGTTTGCACTCACTTAAAATATTACAGAATTTATTGCCAATCAATGTTAAGCAAACATTAGTCCAGAGCTTTCTTCTTCGTTTGTATACGTTATATATTTGATCTACGCAAATTCGACCACATAACCGAATATCACACGCAACTACACTGGCTCAGTATCAGGCATAGAAGAAACATTCACATTCTATCACTTTTTCACAATATTTTAAATAATCCCACTTCGCCTGTTTATCTGAGAGAGCTCTTCCAACCTCTATCACAACACGGATTATCTCTTTGTTCTAGTAACGAGAGAACCCTTTTAATACCCTTTCATCGCTCTAATTTTTTGCCTCTTCTTTCACAGTAGTAGCTGCTCGATTGTGGAATAATCTACCCACTAGTGTCAAAGACGCCCCTTCTTTATTTACATTTAAGTCAAGATTGAAATGTCACTTTGTAAATATTTAAGTTGTTCCTTTATCCTTCTTCTTTCCTTTCCATCCCCCCCCTCTCCTCTCTTCCATAGTATGGTGTTATTTTTTTAAATATTTATATTTTCTTAATCTTTGTTTTTAATTTTGTATAAAATTGTAAGATTCAATATGTCCATGTATTTGTAATTTTCTCAAACCGAACGGTTTGAGTAGGTAGAAATAAATTGCTTTATTGCCCGCCCTTATATGTATATAAATTGTATATGTATATAAAGTGGTAAATAAATAAATACCTGTAATAAAATTTTCAATCAATAATTTCCTTGCTTTCCCCCTACATACATAATTCGGGTAGGTATCTACTCGATATAATTTTGTTTACCTCTCGTACCTAGGTACTTACCAACGCACCTCCACGCACTTCCAACATCCACGTCCATAAACTTTAACAGCATTTTCTACTGTTTCCCCAATCAAATAATTTTCAGAATAAATATTCCGTACTTATATTTATTATATTTCATTTTAATAAAACTATCCTCTGTTATGAAGAGCTCAAGTTGCCTTATGAGATAAAGAAAATAATTGAAAAACGTTGAGTTTTATATCTTCCCTTTTCATTCTTTCTAGTACCTACCTAGTATGTATGACTGTGGGTACTACAGTTCATCTCCCGCTATCCCTCAAGAGTTGCTTAGGGATCACTTTTTCCATCACCATTTTCAGAACGGTGTAATGTGAGGACCGCAATAATAATAAAATCACATTAATTTAAAATAAATATTAAAATTTAATAGAAAAAACGCACCCTGGTTAAATATTTTTTTAATTTTTTTATTTGTTTGTTTTAAAGCATTATTTTTCTTGTATTACATTTTCTAGGGTAAAAACAAGAGATGAAACGGATATCCAGTAGCTACCGGTATCTGGCTTGTCTGGCCGGATACCGGATAGTATCTCAATATCCGGCTGGATACCGGATAGTAGGTTATTTTACTGGTGATCAATTAGTTTAAATTCACTAAGTTTAAAACACGTAGGTTTTTGATAATATGTATGTGTATGTATTGTATGCAGAACTGTCGTGTGTAAATAAATAAATAAATATCCGTCGCATAAATAATATCCATTTAACTGCGAAAAATTCATGAAATCAACGCCACTATATAAATTGATTTATGGATATATACCGTGTTTGGAAAAAAGGGAGTAACCCTCATTATTTGTTTAGTATACACCCTAGAAAAAGAATTAACCCCCAAATAAAAAATGGTTGTCGAAAATTATGTTTCAATTTAAAAAGTATTACGTTAAAAAAATAAAGCGCAATGAGTGAAAATACCCAATTCTATTATAATTATTTAATTAAAAACTTAGAAATCATATTGATATGCTACTCATTGATCGATAAGTGATCATTAATAATACAATAAAAATATTTAAACCCCTCTTTACTTTATGAACATAAAAAGTTTTGATTTTTACTATGCGAGAAATTCAAGGACGGGCATGCTGTTATTGATTTTTTAAACAATAGGCTAGATATCCGGTTTACAAACTGGCCGGATATCCGGTATCCGGCCAAACCACTTTACGTTTCATTACTAGTAAAAACTCCATTCCGCGACAGACGAGAAATACATGACATTTTGAAATGTTGAACCCCATTTGATTCACATTTTCAAGTACTTATTTACTAGTTTAAAATACCCAAAATATTTCAATATTGTATCAATCATAAAAACGCAAATATTTTCTTTTATAATGTAACTTTTGTACTTCGTTCGTGTTTTATAAGCATTTTTAAAATAATGCTACAGTTATGAAACATAATAAAATATATTTTCCATTTTTTTTATTTTAAGGGTGTGAGGTATCACTATTTTGGTGTTTCGCCAATGTCACGTTTTGTATAGATGGACATCACAGGCGAATGATACGTATTTTAAGGAATTATTTTAATAGGGTTGTGGTCTTGTGGCTAGTGTCTCGGACTCACGGACCAAAGGTCCGTGGTTCGAATCCCCCTCTACCCCAACTTGATTCCCATTTTCTAATAGTGAGTTATATACAACTCGTTGAGAATGGCCCTCAAAATGAAATATTTGGGTGAAGCAAATATTTCTTTAAAAAAAAAAAATCTAATAGGAGGATCAGAAGTTTGGGAGAATTTGTGGTTTACAAAAATTTGCGTTTATTTGTTAGTGGACATATTAAGGAAATCACGTTTCAATATTAATTTATTTGAATGCGGTTAGCTGATCTAAAAAGAGATCGTATGTTTTTCAGGTGGATTATGTGCCTGTGCCTAAAGGCGGCTCTACACGCTGGCCAATACATCGGCTAGTACGCTGGAGCGCGTATTGGCAACAAAATCGCTAAACTGTCCAAACGTTGACGAATCGTTCAGTGTTCAGTATTCGTTCGTTCGTTTTTTCATGGCCTTTTCACCAGTGTTCAGTATCTGTTCGTGTGAGCCGGTACGACCGAGCAATGTACGGACGTCAAAAGCGCATAGAAAATCACTCGTGTTTAAGGATTGCTTCATACATTTACAAAATGAACTGTAAAACCGACTATCACTCTAAACGGAAGCATCTTGCCCCATAAGAGAGGGAGCAACGTTAAATGAATTCATTATTTTCTTTAAATAAGAAGTGAAATACTCGAATTATTACCACCCCATTCATATTTAAAAAGTTGTAAATTTTAAGTCATGGTATAGTGGGATTTGTATCTAGCACCTTTGATCCGTGAGTCTACAATCGGATAACAATCTTTACGTGTCTAAGTTTCGCTCAACAAAGTTCGGCAGAAGGGAAATGGATCTCTGGAAAATATTGGCCATTCCGAATTTAATAAACTGCCCTATGAGCTAAAACACAAAAAGTCTAAAAGAAAATCCAGAAGTGTCGCAATGAAAAATATTACTTAAATCTTTTTGATAGTGATAGTTATTAATGAAATTTATATAGATGATGTAAAGTACTATGTTTTATGTTTCTTATATAATGTTTTCTTACTATTTCGGATGTATTAACTATATATGATATTATGTATTGTCACAAAAATGTTTTTTTTTATGTACGGTCCCAAATGAGTTTTTAAATAACTTTTGGGAGTATATTTTTCCTTTTTGTATTATATGTTTCATTAATAATAAAATACAAATTCGGTTCATTTTTCATAATGAAATTAATTTTAATAAAATAATACGATCGTACTCAATATTGAAAGCTTAGACTGAAAACTCTATTCCTCATTAAGAGAAGTTTTTAATTAAATGTAAAGAAGTAACAGTTCCAATTTTATGAGGGTTGTTAACTTTTTGACGATATCCCCAAAAAAATCAAATAATTATAATTAGGTATACGTTTTTCCGTTGCTGAATATCATTGAGTTTAATGGAAATTTAAATATAAAAATCTTCAATGATATAAACCTTGTAAATTTCGTTTTAGAATTTCTTTAAGTTATATTTCTTTGTGTGGAAATGGGTAATGCTTGTGAAGTGTATAACGAGTTGACCTCTCCTGATAAAGGTCACGGTTTATGCGGCCTATGAACATTCAGGCTTGACTCGAGAGAGCTTAGACTCCCCTTTCCTTCGCAAACCTTTTTAAAGTTTCGCCTTGCGTGGATTATAGGCTTGCTTATTGTCGGGAACAATACGCCCCTAGATTGTCTGGAATTCTAAGATAAACCATTGTCTTTTGTATAAAAGATTCACCGCGGCATTAAACTTTTTTGTAATATAACAAGACTCGTTAGAATTTCCGTATTATAAAAAGAAGAAAAAACAATTACGCGAGTTTCTCTTCGCTGACAAGTCAGACTAATTTCTCTTCAATTTCTGTACCATTTCATACGATTTATTTAGTTTAAATTAACAATCTTCTTTGACATTTTCTGTACAAAAATTTATCCACGATAGTTATTTTTTTTTATTATTACAATCTCAAGCTTTAAAACAATCTATTTTAGAGAATATGTATAGGTTTTGAATGTTTAGGTGCTTGTATAGGCATAAATATTAGGGATATAAAAATATCATCATCATTTCCCTATCCACACCTGAGTGCTGCTGCGGATATCCTAACCAATCTTCTGAAGACATCCTGTGGTCTTGTCCCTTTCCCCTTCTCTATGATTATCGAATGGAGTTTCTCGCTACTATCCGTGGCCCTGTTATACGTCCTGTCAGATATACAGATCTGGTGGCTTCCAAAAAGAATTTCAAGGCTTTTAAAAAGTTTTGTAATCATTTCGGCGAATTGATCATGTCTAATCAATTTAATCCCAGTTAGTGAAGAATTCACTTCCCTCTTTTCTCAATCCAATGAAGTACATATTATGTACTTCTGGATTACCTTCTTTCAGCACAAAGATGCTAAGGCTACCAGATTTCAGAGAGCTCCTTCGGGCAGCTTTTCTCGTTTGACAATGAGCAAATTTTCCGTGTATGTGGGCACCGCCAAGGAGACTTATGTCCTCAGATGCGGTGTGCGGTATGTGGTGGGCAAGCTGCTGTACCTGAGTGTATTAAAAAGAAATGTGTTTGACATTGTGGAATGTAAATAGTCCGTAAATAAATTAATGTCTGTTGTAACTAATCACTAGTCCCAACTCAACACAGGACTTCTATTCCCATTGAGGTCGAACGTATGTCTCAAAAAATGGGTAATAAACTGTTAATAAGTCAATAAACAAAAAAAAAAAATTAGAAGGGAAAGTGGTCAGTCTTACGCCTTAGGTACTAATCCAAGAACATTGAACTATTGCAGTATAAAATTACCTTTAAAACTAATATTTCACGTTCACTCTGACAGGAATCGAACTCAGGGTTTCAAGAATGGTAGAAGAACGCGATTTCCTTTTTTGGGATTTAATTTTTTCCTCAGAATTATAATGTATGAAATGTTTGACCACAAAGTTAAAACTTGGAATATTAATAATACACAATTCATTCGTTAATCCTAAAATTATTCTATAAGGTCTGTATTCAGCAGATTTTCTCACTATAAACATTATAATAAATTATATGCGTTTTTTTTACATCAAAAATCGATATAAAAATGTCATTAACCTTTACGTACGGACTTTATCGTGGGGAAGTCAATTTCACTAGATAGAGGAATGTCTATCTCCTCTTCCCAAAAACTCTACCACCTTGAGAATGCCTGTGATGCGGTTATAATTGACGATTCAGTCCGGGATCTTCAAGTAACTGTGGATAGGCTAAATAGGTAAATATGTACTGTCTAACACTTTGTGCCTTAGCTCCTGACACATTGGAGTATACGTTAAAGAATATGGCAGCATTCAAAAAGAATTGGGAGTGCGGCTAAGAATAGCAGGCGCCATAGTACGAGTATGAAGGCTGTCTGGAAATCAAATATTTACCCAGTGAAAACCAAATGCTCCCTTTAAAACGCCTGCATAATACCTATTCACCTCTATGAATGCGAATCGTGAAACCTCACTAGGGCCCAAAACAGCAAAATACTGAGTTTTGAGAAAAGGTGTCTCAGAAGATTTTCGGGTGTGCGGTGGTTTGACATTATGAGGAATGAAATAATAAGAGAATGGACTCAACCAACTCCGGTGACAACTGTCATCAAGAGGAGGCGGTATTTATTTATTTATTTGACACTTTATATACATATTCAATATATATACATATAAGGGCGGGCATATTGCCTTAAGGCAATTTCTTCCTACCTACCCAAACCGTTCAGTTTGAGAAAATTATAAATACATGCGGTACGGTTGGCTTAACCACGCAAGCCTAATTTACTTGGCATCGGGTTCGCGACGTCCTGGACGTTGCCTCTGACTGTTCATCGGCAGATTCTGTCAGAACTACCAGACGCCAATCTGACTTGGGAGGACGCGCAGGAGCTGGCAGCTGACAGAGATGCCTGGAGGCTTTTTGTGGTCATGCTCCAACTATGGAGCGGACATGTAATGATGATGTTTCAATTTTTATGTTTCTGGTGGTTATCTACGACAGCGTCAGCAGACTGTTTTACCTCCCAGCTTCCAAAACCAACCTGCCTTTGGTTACGCCGATTGAAAGATCAATCAAGCGGCTGACTATTATCACTTTGGAAATCCGCATCTTTCACATCAGTGAAACTGTGTTTAAGAGGCAAATACTATATATTGGACAGTATTATAATCGTATTAAATTATTAAATATCGAACCGTTGATTGTTAAAGGGTTCCTGGTTTGGTAGATTGTCCCGATAACATTTTACGTTATTTGTAATGTATGGGTGAATCCATGCCAGTAGTTTGTTATTTATCGGTATTCAGTTAAAAACTAAAATGTATTAAAACACTCCTATTAAATTATTTGCCCTCGTAACATTTTTCCGCGGACGATATATTATAGGGAATAGGGACAACCTCCGTCGAGGAAAAACAGAAAACAATTTATTACTTATTGCATGAATGGATCGCGTATGACGCAGGAAAAATAATAATCAGCCATAAATCACGATAATTTTACTGTTTGTTCCATATTTTTGAGAGAAAAAAGGAAACGAATGATACTTTAATTTAGTTTCACTCTACCGATACTCTATTTCGCCGTCTCCTCAGAGTAAATGATAGAACAAAGTTGCAAGGGAAGAAATAAATTGTGAAGTGAATTTCGGAAAATCCTAACACTTTCAAAGTCCCGCCCATAAATCTGTCAGAAACTCGGTTACTGTTTCGTTCGGTTGCTGAAAGTAAAAAAATCCCCGGTATATGGAATAGCTTTATGTTAATGTGGCCGCAGTTTCGGAATAATAACTCGATACCTGATGTACTTTTCTTCATAAATAGCCTTATCTGTGACACGCTGCATGGGGGAGATGGAAAAATGAGCCGAAAGCCTTTATAAGAATTATTCTCTTCTCAGTCTGAATATGCGATCTATAGTTTCATTCAAGAAATCATCCATATTATTATAATCAATTTAGATTCGTCTATTAAAAATGGAATAACTTTTGAAATAAATTTTAACTCTATCCAAATTACAAACGCTATCTTCATCGGTACACACCAAGACGGTAAACTTGACTTCTCTTCCATTTCTATCTACTTCGGCGGGCTCTACCGACTTATATCATATGATCAAATTCAACCAATAAATAACGCTGAAACTTTACTCTACGTTCTTTACTAAACTAAAAATTAAAGTAGTAGACGTTCGTATTTTAAATAGACTTCCGTTATAAAAAGTGGCCACTTCAAAGCGATTGTAAACTTAAATAAATCCCAATTAAAGCAAAATATGCTTGCTTGAACATGTTTTTTTTATGACGTTCGACAATACTTAAGATGGTATGCTTAACTTTTCGTCAGTATTTATCTACCGAGGTACTACAAATTCGGCTGTTTTGAAATCTCGATAAGTAAAAAGGTGCAAAAAACATTATAACTAATTTAATATATAAATAAAAGACGAGTGATACTTAAATCTACAAATTTGGAACATCCAGTGACCGGTTTCATCACTTTCGCGACATTTTCGAGACTGGTATCTTTATAAAGGAGTTAATAAGTATAAGGTTTAAAAACAAAAAAAATCCTAAAAATGTTAGCCAGTAAAAACACCTTAATTTTTGATGAAATGTGAAATACATACATACGATTTTTAACATACAAAATATGATACATGAATTATTAAAATGTACAATACACTCAGAGTAATAATGCGTAACCTATAGAGAAGCCCTATCACTATGTTTCATAGAACGCAAGCGATGTTGGTTTATTGGTTGGCAACCAATTGGTGGCCGTTTTATTTGACAACATAAACATAACGGTTTGATCGGATGCTTTTGTAGCTGTGCTTGGCTTTGTTTGTAAATAACTTGGATATTGACGGTATTTATTTATTTAGTTATAATAAACTTCTTTTAGAAAATTAAAAAATATAGAATTATTAAAAAGAAAACCGAAGAAGCATTATATTAATTAACATTTAAGTTGATTTTCCTTTGAAATAATTTATGATAAAATTGATATATATTTTAACTATACCCATGTGAGAAAATGTTAAAAATGAAAATAAAAATGTGAGGTAGGTAATTAAAAAAATAATAATTAAACCAACTCCCTATCTAAACACGAGCAGTCTACTCATTTAGAGAGGTAGTACTGTGTTAGTTAAAATGTTAACTTATATTTTGTTAACAGTGATTTTTGTGTATTTAAGTAAATAATTAAAATTCATATCATAGTCATACGTCAAACATGTATAAACAAAATAAGAAATCAAAAAGGACAAAAAGAGAGTAGAATTAAAAGATTTCATTCTAAATAAAATTTTATCTCTCGGATAAAAATGTCTTATCAGTGAAAATTATTTCAGAGTGTCCATATCTCTTTATAAAATGTTCCGCCGTAACAGTATTCTAAACAGTTTTATTTCAGGTGAAAAGATCCCGCGAACATATTTGTAACGTGTTAGCATTTATCATCTCCAAATATTGTTCGAAACAGGAGATGAACATTGAAAAGTTAAAATGAGTGTATTAAAAGTTGGTCGACATAAGGAGTTAGCCGTGACGAAGAGTTGGTTGCCTGGGGCAAGTCTCCTGGGACAACTGTCTTCGGGTGTCGAGCCGCATCACTAAAGCTGTGTTGTAGTCTCACAACACAATATTTAATTACGTGAACATTTTACAATTGTTTGTTTTGAAATTTGTATAAATCACTTTAATATTTCATTGTATACATATAACAGACCGGTTTCACTAGGAATTATACTAACCTTGAATCACTCCCGTCACTATTTACACAATAAAATATTGAAAAAAAGTAGAATAAAAGAAAGAAGACAATATGAATCTCAGTGGGAGTACTTTAAGAAGAGGACATTAATTAAAATTTAATTGATTATTTATTATTGAAAGTGTTTGGTAACGAATATTAATAGTTTTACTTCTTAATAATCTTTCAAGATTGTCTAAAAAAAGTCAACTTTTTTAAATATGTAAAATTTCTACGCCCGTTTTTTAGGTAACATTGTGGTTTTCGAATATTAGATAATTCGCAAACTCTAAGAAGTTATTTTTGTTGAGACATCAAATATTTAGGTATATTATATCAAATACTTAGTTGAATTTAAATGATTAAATTACATAGATGTTTATGATATTATTTTAATTTAATAATTGAATCGTGTTTTTCAAGAAATAACACAAAAGTAAACATAAAAATGTTTATATTTTAGAGAATTAATGTTTTTGTTTAGACAATTTTAGTATAATAAATAAATTATTTATTTTTATATGACGCTTGTTTCATTTATTTAATTTATATGTCATCAATTTATTTACTTATAAACAGTTTATTTCATATTTTTTGAGACGAAAGTATATATATTGCTGTGTTTCTGAAATCAAATGTCTAAATCTTTAGTTTTGTGTATTTTATTTTTTTATTTTCTTTTATTCAGGAAACATACAGTACAGTTACAAAGTTTAATATTTTACACAATTGGACTTGATTCTAATGTACCAGTGAAGTTTCCATATTAAAAAGCAATTAAATGTAAGGTTAATTATGAAAGTATAAAAAAGAGAAGGAAGAAGAAAACATAAATGAAAGTTGTTTAAAAATTTAAATTTAAGTGAAAAAAAAATATTTTAAGGTTTGTAGTTTGTAGTGAGTATTTACAAATGGAAATAATATTAAAAATAAAGAAAATTTGTAAGAGTAATTAAGAATTAAGAATGGAAATAAAGAATGAAAAACATGCTCAGATGTAAAAATAAAATAAAATAGTAAAAACTTTTTTTTTTAAAAAAGGAAAAACATAAACACATATTTATTTTGTAAATTACTTTTAGTATCTTTTATTGCTTCTTATATTTTCTTATTTCCTCTTTGTTATTTTTTTAAAAGTGATTAGTCATATATCTTTAACTCAATCTTTATTTATTTTATTTTATTTTTATTTATTTTTTTACACTCTTTATCAAAATACAATTTCATGTTCACTTTGCCCAGCTAACAAGGGTACATACCCCGTTCCAAGCTAGGCAATTACATTTTAATATATTATAATAGTTGACAAATTAATATAGAGCACAGACAAACAAAATATAAACTTATTCGTATACACATTTTGATACATATACATACAGACATACACATATATACACACATATATATATATATACACATTTATACACATGTACATACACACACACGTACATACACCCATGCGCATACACATACGTACAGTCATAAAAAACATAGACAATTTATTTATGCGAAACTTCATGGTTGCCATCTATAAATATATTTTTTTTAAATATTCCTTATTATTTCTATTTTATTTTCGACATCCAGTAAGAATCTCCAATCCGTGGCATGCATCAACTTTTCTGATTCCCTACGACCAATGTCATGAAAGAGCGAGGTCAACACCTTCCGTAACTTGACAACACTCTCGTCTTTCCACGATTCTGGCAAAAGGTTGTGGACCTTTTTGCCTACGTAATAGTGTTGTTTCGATGCCAGAACAGTGTTGACCCCTTCACTTAGTATCAGATCCCTATTAGAGTATCTTGTATTATAGTTGTGGTTGACGGTTGGGTAAATGTCTCTATTTATGTGTGTAACCACTACCGTTCTCAATATATACTGTTGAATAATATTCAATACTCTGAGTTCTTTGAAGAGCAAGTCACTTGGATAACGAAATATTTTTTTTAAAATTACTAAAATTAAAGATTTCTGTGCAATTGCTACAGGTTCAAGGGCGGTTTATTATTACTATTTTTTTAAAATTAAGCTCCACACTTATTTAACATAATTTATGAAAGATGGTGGAGTTCTAAAGTAGAGGATATATAATATAAAGAATGATATCAATGCTTACTTACAAATCACTGTCCTAGTTCTTGTATGTTCAATAGACCATTTTTAGCAACATTGAGTTATGAATGTCAATATGTCCATTATCTTATTACGCGTCCATGTAACTAAAGAATTATTCGCTTTTCCGTTATTAAACAGTATTTTCAGTATTTTTAAGTGCTCATCTTCACTTGCTGATTTTACTTATTTGACTTTAAAAACAAAAAAAAATGTCTTGTAAAATTTGCAACAAACAAGAACTAAGGCAGCAAAATTGTATGTATTTTTTATATACTTGTTGAACTTCCAAAAGAAAAAAAAAAAACCATGTAAACATAAATAAACTCCATGGGATCAAAAATCAAAAAAATATATACATAAAAGGCAATGTGTGTCGTTGATAGGACCGATTTACGTACGGTTTTTTTCTAAATGATGGGCTTTACGACGGGCATTTTTACAGCTTTTAAAATCTTTAACTTAATCTATTGAAAAATAGTTAGGTTGGTAAATGTTTTATTTATCAACCTATCAGAATTGCATTCTCGATACTAAAAAATGGGAGGATTTATATTTTAACATCTAAAAAAAGTTTGTATTTGAATGTTTACCAACAACATTAGTTTTTAGTGGATCCCAATAACATACTTATCTTAAATTCCTTATAATTTCTACCCATTTATTTATTTTTATTGGATTTGTGGTAATACTAAAATAATATTAATTGCATTTCAACGCATTTTTGGAAACCGTATTTCTACATTAAGTGCAACCCTGTTGGCATGAAGAGCAGTGATTGACGTTTACAAAAGTAGCTCTAAATTTGAATATTTATTGCGTTGTGAAATTATTATATTTATGGACTTTGTCTTTGTGTTTTTTTGACAATGTTTTTATATTATTAGTTGTGTAGAAATTGTTTGGAAAAAATATTTAGCTTCGAAAATATTTAGATCAAATTACCATCCTTTTAGGGAAAAAAAGACTTGATTTATTTAGTAAACACGAAAATAATAAAACAGAAAAGAATTTATTTGTTACGCTAACCTTGACGAAAAAGCTTGTTTGCTTTGAAACCGGCCAGTGAAAAAAAAATAGTGTTTAAAAACAAAGTTGTTAAATTTATTTTATTACAATGAAAAACCAAAAAAATAGTGCTTCAAATATAAAATTTATACAAAAATGATAATTTATAAAAATGAGCATGTATCTAGTTTGAGCTAAATACAAAAAAATATATTAAACTTTTGATTGTGTTCATTAAAGTATTGAAAACACGGGATATTTGTAGTTTTATTTGTAATATTACTAATATTACTTAAGTGAAAATACAAAAAATTATATTGTTAAACGAAACACCTTATTATTGTAAACATAACCTGTTATTTTATTTCACGTAATGGGGAATTAAAAAATAATAATAAAATTGGTATATAAACCATTAAGAAGTATATATTATAAAGATTTGTGTTTGCCGTTTTTTGAATGAACTAAGTCCGTTCATAAATAAATAAATAAGTATAATATACAGAAGTCAAGAAAAAAAGGTAAACAAGCTATTTTGTAAAGCACTGAAGTTAAATACATATAAAATATTTTTCAAACATGCAGTGTTTATTAAATTTCACATAGAACCATCATGAAACCCGCTAGTTGCCATAATACTCTAAAAAACTCATTGGAATTTAAAAAGAGTGGAATAACAAAGCGTGGAGAATGAAAAATCATATAAAATTACAAATACTAAAAAAGCATTTAAAAAAAATCTAATAAAAACAGTATCTTTGTTAAATATTTAAGAAGAGGTTTAATCGTCTTAGGGACAATAAATGTGTTTGTAAATCAATAAGTTGCGTAATGTTTGTAGCAATCTGGAATGTGTTTAGTCTGTAGGTATTACCATAATCCATTTAATATACTTTCCTAAGCGGCTGTTTGTTCATTAATACTTCCCTTAAGCCTCAACTTATCGGAAGTTAAATACAACTTTTACAATGAGTGTTCCAGGCGAAAAGTTTATTTACAGAAAACGGTTCCTACCAACGCCAACGCGCCGCGGTTCATACAGAACGATCTATACAGATACAAGCCATGGCCACGAAGCAAGAAGCTTAACCCGAAAGGTTTACGGCTTACTCTAATTATTATTTAGACTTGGTAAGGGAATTATAATAATGATTGTAATAAGACCGGCATCTTAATATTTAGACATTAGGGAGTATAAAATATAGGGAAGAATAAAAATGTGGTCCACAATGTTGCCAACCAGAAATTGATCTTAGCTGAGCTTAGCCAGAACCACAGACTCTAGTTCAGTGTTTCCCACGGTAAGGTGTACGCCCCACCGGTGAGGCATAATGCCTCAGAGGTGGGGCACTACGCTTCAGAGATGAGACACGTCGGCATTCCACATAAAGATGGCAATACTCATCGTTCATACAAAAAATGCCTGAGATGTACAAAATTGAAACATACAAATTGTACTTAAAATAGAATGAAACCCGTTACAATTTCAATAATTATCTGAAAACACAGAAACTGTGCAGGATGTAGGAATAATGGCATCGATTTGCGAAGAAACTAACACAAAATATCCTAATATTACTTTGCATGCCAGAAAATTATTATTACCCTTTCCCTCATCTTATTTGGTGAGGTTTTAGAGCCATTTTTTACTCATTATAAAATGAAATCGATTGGATATAACAAATAAAGGTATAAAGGGGACCTAAGACTGAAATTCACTAAGTTAGATCCGGACATCAAATTTCTTTGTAGCAAGCGTAACTGAATTTAATCATGAATGTGATATGTGTGTGTTTGTACTCAAATTCAATTGTCACTCGTGTTTTATTATTGTTTTAATTTTTATTTTATTCTACTTAATTACATTTTCAATTTGTGTTTTGATATCATTTCAGTTAAACTATATGTATTAGAATAGGTTTTATTTAATTTCATTGGGGGTTTATATGTTTACAAACACACTAAAACATGATTTGAAAATTTACCTGCTGTTTACTTAAAAAAGATACCGGGGGTGCATCTGACTTTTGAAAAGACTACAATGGGGCATGGCATAAAGAAGGCTGGGAAACACTGCGCTAGATGGACTAAAGGAAGTCTCGGAAAGGCGACCCAGAACAGGCATAAGGCAGGTCTCAGGCAACGTGGATTGATGACAAAAGACGGGTTGCAAGAAGTGCTTGGATGCGGTTCGTTTAGAATAGGGAGATGTGAAGATTTAAAGGGAAGGCCTATGTTCATCATCAGACACAAGAGAGTTGATTATGATGATCATGAGGAAGGAATAAAGTTATGTGTGAAATGTAACCAGAACCTTGGATAGGTGTTTTCGACTTGATGGTTACTTTTAGGTTAAAAACGAAATGGAGCGGAGATCGTAGTATGGTGTTGGGTGTTGGCGCACTCGCCTACCATGCTTCAGGTCCCGGGTCCGATTTCTGGGAAGGTCGAAGACATACAGTCGAAAATACTTATTCAGGATTTCGGTTCTATTTCATTTCCTAGAATTGCATTTTTCGTCCACCTGGACATAGAAAAAACATTTTAATAACAATACTTCTTAAATTTTGAAACTGAAAGAAACACGATTAAGTAAGTATAACATAAAAACGTAGTGTTTTGAAACTATATTAACATTTTTTAATTTATCTCTGTATATTCTCACATGTAAAAAAATAGAAAAAGTACATTGCTAAGTGTCCTCAGCACGGGTAACCCCAGTGAGGTCACATTATTTTTTAATGTTTATCATGTGAAAAATTTTAATAAATAAACGATGCAATATGTACACATGCATGTACTGTTTATTTCATATTTTATTTATTCATACAAATACATATATATTACAAAAAAATAATACTATCGTGTCCCAAACTCTATGAGGCAAAGAGTCTATGTTGAGTTGGGATACAACAAAATGGAAAGTGGAAGCATGAACATAAGTAAGTAATAGCAACAAAAAAAAATATTACATAAATATAACATTTCAATAAATATTTGGACAACACGCTTAATAGTTCATAAATCTATGCAATATCTCGCAGCAGTCTCCTGCAATGGTCTCTTCCCTTAGACAAAATCCAAACTTGTACACTCTTTCTGAAAATGCCTTTCATATTGGAGAACTTTATATGTCCATCTAGGATATTTAACCTTGGGACCACAAAAGAGAAATTTCTCTGAGAAAAAGTCGTTCGTGTTTTTGGTAAGTATTAAATCATTAAAAAATCTTAAATATGTTCAATTAACAGGTAAATAACCGCCATAGTTTCCATATTTTCAATTAATTTAGTACTTGTTTTTTTTTTTTTTAAATGAGAAATTATTAAATAATAATACTCAAATATTTAAATTTTCAGACCATTTTCTAAAAGTCATAAATAACTTGTGCTGGAAAAATGGAAATCGAGTTTAGGTAGAGTGGGATTCGACCCTCGAACCTCTGGTCCGTGAGTTCACAATACTACTATGGGACCACAATTCGGTTTTTAATTGAATTTAGAACAACTTTGTTCTAAAAACCAAAAAAACCCAAAATTCCCTAATAAAAAGCAATAACTATTTATCAACTCTAAATCTTACTTTAAAGGACAAGTAAGTTTGTCTGGGTCTTTTGTTTAGTTTTGTCTGGTAGTCTATTCTGCTATCATAATCGAAAAAGACGTTTCTACATAAAACATAAAACGGAGAAAATAAATATTTTGTAACTCGGAAATTGAAAAATTCGCTGTGTGAAAAATACGACAAAGATTAAGTTTATTATTATGCGACAGTATGTATTATGGTTTGCCCTAACGGAATATATAATATATTAATTTTAATAAATTTTACGTAACATATTTAATAACTAACATTTTCATTTTCTTTATAGTAAAAAAAATACAAGCAAATATGTTTTACCGCAATGAAAAGACGTTTCTGGGTAGAAACGCCCCTTTTATTTAGTTATTAAGAAAATGTCTTTCTTTCTCAGTGTTAATATGCCAATTGATTCTAGTCAACTAAATAAAATATACGTTACTGGCCAATTCCTGTTTTTCAAACTAGTAACTCCGACCTAATAATCAATTCACTTCGAAATTACCAGCAGATGCGCCCATTTTAAATTTAATTGAATACGAGTAGGTACATTCATTTCAGATGTTTTAAAAAACGGAATAGAAGAAAAAATAAGTATGTTAATCAGTCTTTAAAAATTAAATAAGTCAGAACAGCCCTTTATAATTAGTAATCTTTAAGACTTTTTGCAGTTAAGTCTCATTTATTAGTGAAAATAATAGGGTTGTGGTTATTTTAGGAAGATAATTCAAGTACCAGTAGATGCGTATTTATCCTGATTCTGATTATGTATTTCACTCATTTTCGAAACAAACGTTAGATGCGATCTTCTTTCTTATGGCGGCAGTATTGTATAATGTATAATTTCAGTCCCTGGTTTACTAGTTTCGACTGTCCTTGTATTGTGTTCATGTTAACAACATTTTTTTTTAAAGTTTGAGTTCTTCGTCTACAATTTCATTAGTGGTAAATTTATGAATAATTTTTAAAGATTCTAGTTGAATGAGTATGAACGTGGAGAGTATAATGGCTTAATTTCCTATCTGCTTATCTCTAAGGGGAAAAGGCGTGATGGTTTGTATATTTTTAGTTGGAATATAAATACATAATTGAACATTAAATAAATGTTCATTTTTTAACATTTTTTTTCCACCGATATACAAAAATTGAGGCTTAACATATTCAGGGCGTGTTTGAATTTGCCGGTATGAAACGCTTTGCCAATTTTGGTTATTTTGGGTAGGTTTAGAATTTTATCCGTTTCCTTCTCTGGTTCCTGGTACCGTATTTATTTAGTAAAATACCCTTAACGAAGAGTAAATATGGATGACGGGACGAGAATCCATTATATTTGCGAATAAACAGAGATATACATACTTGAATTCTATTGAAAATCTAAATGCATAAATTAATCCAGCTTGCGCTTCAGCGTAAACTGACGTTTATAATTTATGGTTGCATAACAATGATGAAATATTAAGCCGATGCTAGTCTATTAACATGGTCAAAATTTAGCAACCTACGTTTAGTGGTTTTAAAAAATACATACATACATTTATTGATCGACTATCAAACTAGGCCAAATTTTTCAATATTTTATTTTTATGGATCGTGATAAATATTATCTCTATGATTTTTTAAAGTATCGTTGTTTAGAAAAACTCCGCCCGTGACGTCAGGAGTTCAAGAGAACTGAAGTATTCTCATATGATAGAGAAAATCCCAAAAAAGTTTCTGAGATATCTCTACATGAGAGAGTGCGGGTATTATCCTTGGCTCTACCCGACCGAGTTTCTCCAGAGTATGCTTAGCTACAACAGTTTAGAGACTGGAAGGAATGTGTATTTGACTTCACATTTTTATCGACTAATGCGCGGTACGATCGTAAATTCTGAAATTATGATGAGCATTGGTTTGTATGTTCCTGATAAACCTAAGACAGTGTAAGTATAGATTGTTTCATATTTCAATATACAGAACCAACCAATCCAATCTATCCAAGGGCTACCGCTATGCTGAACAGAATCACTCTGGATGTTGATCTGTTCCATGTATCTGAAGAGGCTTTCCAGAGCAGAATTCTCCTACGACTTTGACAAGAGTCTTTTTTATTTTTTTCTCTTTACAATATGTACATCTTGAATTTAAGTTAAAAATGTATATACTATTTTTTCAACAAAAAAATTGAAGCGAATTTAAAGTCGGTGAGTTTTCCTGACATTTAAAAGGAGGAAAACTTACCTAGCAAAATACGCTAAACGTTGAAAAATACGGCTACCCTGAAACCGAAAATCTATCACAACACATATCAACGCTGCAATAGATTGGCTATTGTTCAATTGAATCTATAAGGTTTCAAAGTAATTCGTATTTTTTATAACAATTTTATGAATTTCATTTTATACATTTTTGAGAAACTTCCGTATAATGAAATGCTCTTAATTTTTACCGCGTCAAAGAAAACATTCTTTGTATCTAATTTTTTAAGCACTTCCTGATTAAAGTAAAAAAAATATTATTTAAAAATAAATGTATAAACATCTATAAAAATATAGGTTTACATAGTTTTTAAACAATATTTTTTTATATGTAGGGTATATTTTCTGGACATAAAACTTTGATTAACGACAGATTGTTTTAGTTTTAAAGACTTGAAATATTTCTAGAGTTTCAATACTTCTAGTCAAAATACTTGATATAAATTGATTAAACAAAATTTCAACATTTTAAACGATCGGTTGATATTTAAATCATTTCAAAACTGGTTTGGCCGAATGACACAACATGTACATTTTACTCCTACCTTACCCTTCTGGATTATTCCATAAGGAGTGGAATCCAGTCTACAAACGTTTGATCACACCCAAAATACTTTAGGTAAATTAAAATTCTGAAACGATTTTCTAAAAGCGGTCTTTTCCATTTCATTTTTAAGCTGATTCCAAGATGGCGCGGCTCCAGTTAGCGGCAAACGTACATAGATAGTATGAGGATAGTTGGCGAACCTTGATACCTGTATTAAAACTTAGTACTCGTTTTTCAGTAATACCCCTATAGCTTATCTGGAGCTGTGAGATTTACATACAGAGCGCCCCTGTCGAACCAGCGGAGATATTTGTCATAACTTTTTGATGGCTTCGTACTTCCCATTTCCCACCCCTGCCTACCGCTCGCTTCCCGCTCAGAATATTACAAAAATGTGTCGATGCTACGATAGCCCTCGAAATAAAATGTCAAAATTTCCAGAAAACTCGGCGCACTGTATTTTGGTGATTATCATAGCAGACGATTTTATCTTGAATGTTGCCTTTTGAATCGTATGATTTCGTAGTGAAAACTTTCAGAAAAATATTTTAATACATATTATCGATGGGCGTTTCGGTTATTTAAAGTAGTAGGAGTAACATTTACCATTTTATAAATTAAACCATTTTGTGAAACGGGTTATAAATAATATTTTTCAGCAGCGTGCGAAAAAAATTGGTACAAGCAGTTGCTAAAATAGTTTCACAATAATCAATTATACTGATGTGTGTAACGAAAAACTAAAATGAATACTGTTATTTTGACTACTTTTTCATTACAGGAACAATTTTTTTTGTGAAACAGTTTCAGCTACTTTGGTTGAGTAACTATTTTAAAATAACTGGTTTTTTTTACCATTGTAATAGGTATATATAAATAAAGAGGCGAATTTACCCCAATCTGTTAACGTTAAGCCGTTTTTTTTGTTTAATTTTTATCAATATCTAGTGAACTATCAAACACCCAAATATGTCAATTAAAGTTTTATTTTATGCATTAGTTATTTTCTGTGTCCAGGTGGATGAAAAATACAGATCCATGTGTACTACTACCCATTCTAGATTACGCTAATGTTTCCTGGTAAGACCGATCCTCTTATGTATATGTTTATACAATAATCGAGATGTTTTGTAGTTGGAGTACCAATATAGCGCCGTGACGATAATACAGAATTTTGTTTTTTATTTGAATTATTACAGTTAAATAATTTAAATGAGAAAATATAAATCAAGCAAAAAATTCAATGAAAATCTTTTAAACCTCTTTTTCTCTGCGAAAATAGACGCCATATTATTGTACTTAGTGAAAAATTGATTTAAAAAAGTTAAATAACATTTATTGAGTAAAAAAACTTTCGTAGTAAAAAAAGTATAAAGATGTTTAAAGAAAAATACTTATAATATGTATTGCACTAAAATTTTATTATTTAAATACTGAATAATTATGAATCGGTCTTAGATAAACCAGTTTCCTATATTTTAAACCTGTTTTATTAGGTACCTAATTTACATGAAATAAATTCACTATGTTAGCCTTAGTAAAAAGAATTTCCCATTTTGGTAATACCTCTATACACGTAGAACTTACCAACCGTGAAATAGAAGATTGTAGGAATTTAAAGTTTGTAAGTCCCTGCAAGTTTTTAGGCTCAGTTCTGTTTCAAACTTCAATACACGAAATCATTTAAACTTTAAAAAACTTTTGCTTCTCAAATAATACTTTCTAAGTAGAATTTCATGTTTCTTAAATGCCACATTATATGAATTAAATATGACTTATACACTCGTCTTGTGTGGTTGACATTTATTTAATACACAAATTTTCCCCGTCTCTCTGTCGTGACATATTGTGAAACAGCTGGATATTTTTTTAAAGAAAACAACGAAAACGAGATTACGTTTCTTCATAAATAATCTTGAACAACAATATTTTGAGTTTGTTCAATTTTGTTGTGTACAAGAGCTGGATGAAAAAAGGGGACTTAACTATATTATGTGTATTTTTCCGTAGGTCTTGTTCAGTAGGTAAACAATATCAAATGTAAAGATAAAGATTATACAAATATGACTATTTCAGCATTGAAATTGACACATATCGTAAAATGCATCATGTAGCTTGAAAGATACCATAATACTAAATATGTACATTTTTGTCGGCCTCGTGGTGTAATGGTCAGCGCTTTTGCCTACCATTCTAGAGGTCTCGAGTTCGATTCCCGATATGGTTGAAATGAAATATTTATTTAAAAGGGTGTTTTTACTCTAGAATATTTCATAGTTCCTGGACTGGTACCTGAAGTGTAAGACTGATCATCTTATCTTCATGTAAAAAAAATATAATTAAGATTAGCTGCAATTGGTGTACTAATGCAGTGACCTATGCACCATTAGGTCCAGAAAGGGAAAGATGGTGAGATGAGCTGATATTTTTAAACTCTCACTTCCCCTTCCTACCCTTTTTTTTGCATCCCAGTACCAATTTCGTTACTACTACAAGCACATTTCTGTTTTTTTCATTCATTATATTTTATTATTTTTTATGTTATATTTCTTAGATGAACAAATTTTATAGGTGTTATATTTTTTACTAACTTATATTTCGTACAATTCGTCAGAACCTTGTTAATTCTGAGTCCATGCAATACATCTGATGTTAACTATAAATATCAGTGATAAAACGGATAGTGGTTTGGTCGGATATCGGATATTCGGCGAGCCCCTAAGCCGGATGGTCGGATATCTTTCTATAATAAACAGTTTTTCTAAGATAATCTATGTATTTTTTTTACTCCATCTGTTGATGTTTTATATTATTATTTTTTAATTCGACGTAATAAATTTAATACTGTACTGTACTCGACATAGACATTTGTAAATGAATTTGATTAAAGTCAGCACAATTTTTATTACCACTCGTGTTTGCAATATGGTCATGAGAAAGAATGATTATATCCGACAAAAGCCTTTTATATAGTTTTCCAAACTCTCAAGCTGTAGAATTCAATTAAAATCGCGATGTACGAAATTTTTTTTTCAGAGTGACTCGTTTATTGACAAAGCAAATTTCCTGTTGTGTATGAGCGAGCCGATAGGAAGATTTACGGTCTTTAAAAAGGTTTTTCGGGTATGCGGAAAAAGTACTTTCACCGTTAATTTTCGGAACAAATATTTACAAATCTTTTTTGAAATAGATTTCACCCATATTAAATAAGGCTTCAGTTCTATAATTCACAGATGGAAAATTCAAGAAATATAAATGTTGAAACTTAGGGTGAATAGTAATTAACATAAACAAAAACATAAAACCTGTAAATGCATAAGTATCAATATTTAACTCTCAAAAATATTCTCCATCTTTGTTGTACTCGTATGTGTTTTTTTTTGTTTTTTGAAAATGTTTTATAAACAGAAACAATTTTTCAATGTAAATTAGATTACATAAAATATAAGGCAAAAAGTATAAATTTAAAAAAAAAAACGAAATAAAATACCACACCAAAAAATGACAATCTCATATTATGCTTGGTGTGGGATTACATGTTAACTAAAACATAATTGTAATGTTGTCAAATAAATAAAGGTTAATATAATACATCTTTTAAAAATATGTACGTATGCATATAACGTGGTTATAAGACTGATAATTTAACAAAAAAAAGTTTTGGGCCGCTAACCAAAAGAATATAAATTCCCGAAAAATATTGTAATAAATAAGTATTATTCCAAAAAAAAACATTTTATTAAGGTGCTTGAAATATGAATATTCAGCTTAAATGTAATGCAGTCCTTGATATTTTTTAAACCGTGGGGCAAGTTGTTAAATAAGTTGATTTCTTGATAAATGTGACTATTTTCAAAATTATTATGCAAAGCATTTTAATATTATTTTGGCGTCTAAGTTAAAAGTTTGATGCAGTGTTTTTTTATTCTCTTTATAATTTTGTGAAATTGAATTGTATATTAATAATAATCAAAGTTTATTAATAACAATAACAATGACTTTATCTACTACATACACACTTGGGTAATAGATTTCTCTGGATCATGTCTAGTCTGCCTAACTAGGTACAACCTGAAGGCAGACATTTAAAAAAAAAAAAAAAAACATTACTACCTACTTGTTAATTTACTTTACAGTGATACAATATTAATTTATTATTTATGAATTTATTTTGAGTAAATTTTTCAATTTTTCTCGACCTAAACCTAGAAACTAATTCGTTACAATTTTTCAATTTGAATCCGGGTCATGGTTTTGCAATATTTGGGTAACATATTGAATATTTTGGGGCCCAGTAACCTGAAATTTCTTTGCCTGAATTCAGAGTTTGTGATAGACCCCATGACCCATCCTCTAGTTTGACTTCTGGTAATGTGGGAGTGTTTGTTTTGAGATTTGATAGAACAATTTACTTTCACAAATATAATTATTCTAAATATATAATTGCCTTATATTTAAGATCTCAAATTTTTCAAATAACTTGACGCTGGAGTATCTAAAGGGCTTTTTAAAAATTATTTCAACGATTGATTTTTGAGCAGATTCGATAGGTTTTAATATCGATTTATTAGTGCCTCCCCATTATTTTATGCCATAAGTTATAATTGAGTTACATAAAATAAAATATAGTTGTTTGAGTTTAATTAAGGATAAGATGTTACATATGGATTTTATCAATAATTGATGGTACCTTAAAAACAAAAAATTTCTTGTGTTAAGAATGTTAGAGATTAAAAAAAAAACACTTTTATAATTAATATTTGCACAATCTTAATTGGATTTGGAATATTTGTATAGGATCCTTTCCAACCAAAAATACTATACTATAATAAAAACTGCATAATGGAAAAATACACCGTTTTTAAAAGTAAAATTTTCAGGATATTTCTAAGTTATTTAAATATATTTGTATAAATACATATATATACATTTTTTTTTCGTTAATATATTTTGTGTTTTTCACTTCAAATTTTGATCTATAAATAATCCTAGATATTTTAATTTTTATTTTGACTTAGAACGGATAATGTTTGTTTAAAATGAGTTTTATTGCATTTACAATAATTGTTATGAATGATAGTTTTTTTTCCGGATCAATTTAGAATTTATTTATGGAGAAAGGCATAAAATGTTATTTATTGAACTAGCATTAACTTTGTGGAATAACATGATTAAATGTATTCAAATAAACACTTTGCTTTTAAACTACCTGAGTTTATATAAAAGTACTACTGCTTTTAGAAAGCTCATATTTTTCCATCTACTGATGTAATTATAAACAAAACATAAATATACAGAGATAATGAGAATTCTCCTGTCTTTAAACATATTCGAGTAGTCTTAAAATAAAGTGTTTAATTTAATACATGTAGACATAAAATGTGTTTTTTAATATTAAATATAATGAAACAAGATTTTTTCAAACCTGTAATTTTAACAATTATTCATGTCATCATTAGCCAATTTATGAACAGTTTCCTTGTAATATAAATTATTTATTTATATATACGCCCAGGCATTTAAAATGGCGTTATACATTACACAATAGAAAAAGGATGGACATAATATTGTATAATTTACTTTTATTTTTGTGTTTTAAGTAAAAAAAAACGTTTTGTTGAAATTATACATTTACGTATAAGACGGAAAGTTAAGAATTTTTATTTTATTTTGGAAGTAACATGGGTACACACAAAAATTGGCTAGGGTACCTGTTCTATGTTTATTTATTTATTTATATATACGCCCAATAGGCATTTTTAAGGATGTATATAAACATAAAAACATAATATAAAGAAAATTAGAAAGACACAATGATGTAAAGTAGATTTTGTGGGAGTGGAAGCGTAAGAGAGGTGTTAAAAATTAAATTTGATTCAGTGATCGTTTGAAAGAAGAAAACTTGGTATCAAAGAAATCAAGACAGGTATGTTTGTTGGCAGACCTAAGAATTCTGGGCATAGGGGAATGAAAACCATAGAAAAACCATATACCTAACTATTTGACTATGTTAAAATAATTGCAGCTTTTCACTATTTATTTCATATTGCGGCTACGGCGGCCTCCGTAGCGTAGTGGGCAAGACGCTTGACTTACACAAGAAAGGTTTTGGGTTTGATTCCCGGTGAGGACACAAAAATTAAATGTGATTTTTCTCAAGACTTAATGTTCTGTAATGTAATTCACCACTGTAATCAGACCTCCTGGCTCGTTAGGGTGAAAAAATCAATATTCTCGCATTAGATATTTAACTAAGCGATCATTTCCATGCCTCGCTGTGAAGAGTTACTCAATAAAACAAATTCAAAAGACAACAGCGCAGGGCTCTATACCTTCGGAATTAGTGAGACGGGCCTGAATTAAATACCGGAGTAAGCTCCACGTTAATCCGCTTTGCTCCATGGAAACGCTACAGAAAATACTTTAACTAATCTCTGTCGGTTAATGAAAATAATACTTTAGGTTTACTATTACATAAAATCTCAGGGCCTTAAACTCAGATATGCGTTGGCATAGTTTTGCAGATTGCATTTGTTTTAATTTTTTTTTACTTGTTTATCTCCATTATTAAAATATTAAAACCTCTCGAATCTGCTCAAAAATATATTATTAAAATAATAATAAAAGCTCTTTAGGTACCCCAGCGTCAAGTCGTTCGAGGAATTCGATATATTAGATATAAGGCCATTATATATATTAAGAATAATTATGTTTGCAAAAGCAAATTATTCTACCGAATTCCAAAAAGAACACTCCCACACTACCAGAAGTCAAACTAAAGGAGGGGCATGGGGTCTACCACAAACTCTGAATTCGGGCAAAGAAATTTCAGGTTTCTGGGCCCCAAAATATTCAATATGTTACTTAAACATTACAAAACCATGACTCGAATTCAATTAAATAAATTCGTAATAAAATGGTTACTGGATTTAGGTACAGAAAAATTGAAAAAAATACCCAAAAACATTCTTAAATAATAAATGGTAAAATGGTATTGTATGACTTTATAATAAATTAACTAACTAGTAGTTAGTCATGTTATTGTTTTTTTTGCATAAAAATGTCTGCCTTAAAACAGGTTGTACCTAGTTTGGCAGACTGGACATAATTCAGAGAAATCTATTACATAAGTATGTATGTAGTAGATAAAGAATTTGTATTTTTTGTTAATAAACCATTATTTTTATTATTTATCATTTACCTATCTCCATCTAATGATGCACACATGAAGGTAGGCGCTTCAGTAGTTCAATCACAAATAACTATCGACGTGCTTAAAAACATGCTTAGCATTTGAGCGATCACAATGAGCAATAATGAACATGCTTAAGTTATCGCAGTCATAAGTCAACCTAATCTCTAAGTCAACGCTCCTGTCGGTTTGTTTTTCGTTTTCCTTGTAAATAAATACAGTTCATTGGCGAGAAATCTGCGTTTACTATGAAAAATAATACAATTTTAACAATACTTTGAGTTTGTCCAAATTTTTGTAGACAAGGACTGGATTCAACTACCCGAGGAGCTGTTTATACTAACATATTACAACAGAATCCAGTCCTTGTATTAACAAATTTGGACAAACTCAAAATATTGTTGATAAATCCACCTGGTCCATGAAAAAGTATAGAAATTGAAAAAATAACATTTTCAGGCGTTGCTTAATTTGTAGGTGAAATAATTCAATGATTACAATGGAACGATTACAATGGAAATTAAGGGAAGTCATACCTTCACCATGACGGTATAGTTAAACATAAATTTTCCCGAGCGATTGTGACATAACTGTCAGTTTTTAATCTGAACGACTACATGCATTAGCTAGATGCTATCCTATCAACATATAAGAGCAGCTGGCCGTTAAAACGTTGCCACCATAAAAATGTAGTTTAGTTATTATTTTTTTCCATCTGTTTTACTATCTTGCGTACGTATCGAAATACTACAAAAGTCAGCTTGTTAATACCGCGGTAGAAAAATGCAGACGAAAATTAAGCATACTCAAGTCGACTGGGTGACTCCATTGCGATGCAAAGAAGACAAGCAGACACCCACTTTCGCATTTATAATATTAGTATGTTTTATTAATACATGTATCACAGGACAATTGATTAATGTGTCGTAAGTACTCGTATTTATTGTTTTTTTTACCATTTTAATTGTATTTAGCTGGGCGTAAATACTTAACCGTTTGAGCACATAGGTTAAATATCTCCGTTTTTTTATTTTTTATTGTTTAAAAAAAAAAAATTTTAAATTAATTTTTAATTAAAGAAGTAAAAACATGAACAGAAAATATAAAAGGAAAAATAATGAAACCCACTAAACCGCGAAACCGGCTTGTCAGCAAAAAACAAACAACTCAATCATGCTCTGAGAGAAACTCGTACGGATATTTTGCTGAGACCTCTCCTTATTGTTTGACCAGAAGTGTGTGAATGCTTATTTTAGGTACAGTTGTCTCATATCCAGCACCTTCATGTATTGGAACAGCTGTTCTGACGGGTACGTTGGAGGGCGCCGGAACATTATTCTCAATAATGATTTATGTGAAATTATGAGCGGCTTGAAAATGGATGCCGCACAACCCCCCCAGCCAGCTATTCCATAGGTTGCCGTGGATTAAAACAGAGCAAAGTACACACTTCTGAGAGTGTTAATATCCAGAATGTCTCTAAGAGAGCAGAATAGATGGCACAGCTTTCTCAACCTAGAGTTCAGTGACTGGACCTGAGCCTCCCATCGCAAATTCCTATCAATTTATAACACCAAGATATTTTATGGAATCTACCCGTTGCAGAAGTATCTATCCTAACCTAACCCGGAGACTTTTGGTTCGGCTGTTTCCAAAAGGCTAGCTTTTAACCAGCGAACACGTTGACCGCTGAGCTATCTTAATTCATTCAATGAACGGCCAGCCATTCAATTTAATGCTGGCATTCAATGAACAGCCTATCCAACCAATTAATTAGCTGACTATTTAGCTGCGACGTATACATATAAATATATATATATTATTTTTTTAATTAAAAATATTTAAACTATGGTTACTAGTTTCACGAGAAAAATAGTTTATGCAAACTTCAATTATCACATTTCAATTAGTTGTGGATTTGAGAGATTGCTTCATTCATTTCTGTATGAAAACATATTTTTATTAGAAAAAAAGGATTCTTATGTAAATAATAAACGATAATATCATAACAATATCATTAACAACATTCTAAAACGAGACAAGGACAGTTGAGACGTATAAACCAGGGACTGAAATTATACAATAAACATGATTTTTGCTATGTCTTTCACTATGTTTCTTGCCATGTATTTTGTTTTTACTACGTATTTTCTGGGTTTTAAAATAGGTTTCAAACTGTGTATTTTACTATGTTTCTTACTATATATTATCTTTTTACTATGTATTTTACTGGGTTTTAAAATACATTTTTACTTTATTTTTTACGATTTTTTTAATACATTTTTTACTATGTTTTTTTAAACTATGCATTGAACTATGTTTTTCACTATGTTAAATATCTTTATTTTATTTCCTATGTATTGATTACGGTTTTTTTTTTTTTTTTTGACTGGCTTAGAACGGGGAAAAAACCCTAGCTACATAGTCAAAGCAACGTTGTATAAATATATATATTATATGTTTAAAATATGATAATAAATGAATAAATAACTACCAGACAAAATTAAACAAAAGAACTCAGACAACCTTTAAAAAATATGTTAAAAATATTATCATTAACAGTAGAATATAAATTTAAAAAAAATAAAATATTTTGTTAAATGTATGTAATCCGTAAGGGTTTTTAAATGCATTTCAAATATTAAAAAATAAAAAAAAACAATATTTTTTAAGAGTTGTACCTTTGCAGAGTTAAAAAGGGTCCTTTTTTTTATTGAAAAGTCAAATTTTAGACCTGTCGTTCTATGGAACTGAGGCATCGATGTATATTTATATATTTCTTGTATTTTTAGAAATGTTCTCAGAATGTTTTCACTTTGATTTCAATAAACTTCGGAAAGTGCAATATTTGTTATCTACTAGGAACACTCCACTTAAATGTGATATTCCCACAAAATTGCATAACTTGTGCCATATGCGGAGCAACACCCACATCTGACCTTAATACTGCAATGTATGGTCCTCGGTTAATATCCTAGTTTATAGGAAAAGGCATATTAATAACAGCGGCGAGCGTAAACATCAAACACACACTCGGTAATAAATAGCGTATAATGTGCATCAGTTGCTTCGTAGTAATACTTGGTATTTGTACACTGCAGTAGGTGTAACGTATTTTTTACAAGTAAGTATTTCAGGAGCCCTTTGCTGGACTCATTCGTCTTTATAATCGTATCCTACTTCTGTAATTAGACGAGTGACAGCATAATTAAACCACCAATACGAATAAAGTCGATTGAAAACCAGTCGAGTTTTTAGCGAGTGCTCCAAAGTACTCGATATTGAATCGACGACACTCGCAATCGAATGCGACATCGCAACTTCAGCTGTCGAGTATATTTATGGTATTTTAATAAAAAAATCTCAACACTGATAAATGTTATTATGTCAGTGTATCAACAAATGTGTAACAAATATAACTGAAGTTATTTTCAATCCCTTATCAAACGAAGTTTCACTAGAAACATGATTATTTAAAAGTATTTTATCGCTAGTCAATGACAAAATACTTACAATTTTTAAAGCTTTTGAAATACATGAAATGAATATGAAATATTTCGTATAACATGTAGATGTATGTTATGGCAAAGGCAAGGGCAAATAATAATTATAAATGTTGCAGTGTCACGGTAAAGAAGATTAATTTGTTTTTTTAATAATATAGGTATTCCACACACAAAATATACAAAGAAAGAAGTTTGACTATAAACAATAAAATATTAAATATGGCAGAAGAGCCATAGATAAATACGTGTTTGTTAATGATACCATTTTTTCATTCGTCTTTGAAAGTAAATTGTCGAAGGATTTTTAAGAATAACATAATAACAAAGCATCAAGACGACCACTCGACTATTATCAAGTGGGTGACAAAATATTACATTTTTCCAGCCTAAGGCTCCGATATAAGATGGTATTGGACGTAAATTTTAGCATTTACACTAAAAACCCTTTTGTACCACTTCATGAAATCGACGAATTTATATTACACGAAATTGTACTTATTTTTATAATTGCACATTACGCACTATGTTTTACTTGACACCTACATATACGAATTATAAAAATCTCAATTAATCTTAACATACAATATAAAAAAACAATTCATGAAGGCATACGTAGGTGGTTAAACTGCCGAATTATGCCACTGGCAATCTCTTACAATCAAACCAAACAATAAATATTGTATTTGTTATGATAAGATGACAAGGGTTTACAATATTCACTATAAATACATTTACCTAGATCACTCAATTACACCTTACACATATTCATTAACAGTATCGCAGGGATCATGAGCGCTCCCGGTAAGATTAGAATTTTGCACCCCCCAAGACTTATTCTCTAGGAAGAGAAGGAGAAAAGAAGGCTGAGGACTCGCAAAGTGGGCCCCCCCGAGGGTTGCGTCCCTGCCAGCTTCCCGCCTGGCCAGGCCCTAACTACGACGCTATTTATGATCAGTTTTATTTATTTATCTTTTTTACAATGTACAAAGGTTCATTGTTTCAGGTCCTGAGTACTAAAAAATTTCCTGTGTTTATGCTGGACTTTTTTTTACATGTGTTTAAAAAAAAACAGTTAAAATCAATACTAATAATAATGGAAATCGAAGCAGAAATATATATTACAAAATACAGAAAAATAATTTTAAAAGTAACCAGATATAATATACAATATTTGAGTCTGTCCAAATAGGCACTTGAACCAGCCAATGACTACTCATAAGCCCTATAAAATGTTTTTCATTTCTGTTGTAATATGTTAAAATTCAACTCACCAATCGGGATAACTGGCCGAATTAATTAAAAAACATAAAACTTTAAGAGTTGCAGCGATGATGATACAATAAATAAATAAATATATAAACAAGGGTCTCTTGTATTTGTATTCTATTGTTTTTTCTTAAATTTTTACATTATTTTAATCTAAAATATGAAAAAAAAAATTTTTTTTTGGGTGGAGAAAACTCCAAAGGGACCATAATGAAATAAATCCTTTGATGCAGCGATGGATAACATTACTTTTCATTAGCAGGTATTAACAGGGGTAGGTAATATTATGTTTGATCAATCATTTTGATTAAACTGCAGGAATCATGACTAAGATAAGTTGACAAGTTATTAAAACTTTAATGTTATGAAATTTGACTACGCATTATTTTTTATAATAATACGAGATAATATGACTAGAAACATTGATTTTAAAAATCGTCAAAACTGCAATATTTCATTGTTCCTGGTCTAGCACTAGAAGCGTAGAACAGATCACCTTACCTTCATGTAACACAGATGATTTAAATGCCATGCATCAATTTTACAAACGAAGTGTTCTATGCACTGCTGGCCGCAGAAAGTGGAATAATAATAATGTATTCAGTACCATTTTTGTATAAAAATGATAGAATAATTCATTAACATGTTTAAATGTAATTTTTTTCCTATTGCATTTTTCCGATTTTTCGTATGTCTAAATTAACTATCATCATTCTTTTATGTTGCATAAGGCACCGGATTAGTAAACCAACCACAGCTTATCTCATAGATTTTTGGTAACATGATCAGTCGTACGCTTTAGGTGCCCGACCAAGGACTATGAAATATTCTAATGTAAAAAAAAATAGTAGTAAACAAAAGGGAAATATCAGTATTAAAAAAAATAAAAAAATAAATACTTTATTAAATACTGTATAGAAAAAAATAAATTGTTTGCTAGAAGCATAAAAAATATTTTTAAATTTGTAATTTTGAATTCCCGCAAAAACGGTCATTGCATTGGCCACGCCCCTTATACGTCAAGATTCATGTTAATTTTTAACTTAGTTCCAAACCATTCAAATTTTTATGGAACATCATCACGAATCTTGACGTCAAAACCATACATGCCAAAGATGTCACGTTTTTCTAGTGACAGTTTTTTTTACATTTTCTTTTTTAAAGTTATATATGAAAACATTTCTCCACAATATCCATATTGGTTTCAAAAATACAATAGTTAATTATTCTAAATCCATTTTATATATTTTTTATCGGTATTCGAAGTATGTGATATTTCCCTATTACTTCATATCAACAATGTCACGAATCAACGGTAAACGGAAGAGGTCTGTTCGTTTGGGAGACGGAAGTTTGTAGCATTGTGTGCTATCGTTCCCATCTTTTGAACGAAATTACGCGCGAAGAGATCGCCCTGTTAGCGTGTTTTTAATACGTAAATATGCGTTAAAAATGCGTTTCCTACGCGCACTTTTGCGTTCAAAATACCACTCGGTGGTTGTTCAGCTTTGTTGTTTCGTGGTCAGACAGTAGTTTAGAAGTACTTACGTATATATACATTAAAATATTACAACAGAGATTAAGGACACTTTTAAGAAGGGAAATAGAAATTTAGTTAACTTATAGATTGGGTTTTTTTTATTTAGTATAATGGTATTATTATTTTATTATTCATTATTTATACTTTGTTTTTCTGGAATGTTATTCTATTGCATCACGTGTAATTGTAATTTAATTAATTTAACGTAATGTATTTTTAATTGTCAATTATTATGGCCAACCACGGGCACAGCCCAAAAAGGCTTAATAAGTTCACGAATAAATAAATAAATAAAAAAATGTACAGCGTTCTTGAAGTGATTCTTCATGAAAATTGCGCTGTAAAAAAAGTCGAAATTTACTATTGTTATTGTTATTATTTGGCATCTACAGGGCTTATGACCTGTTATTGGCTGATATTTCCATTCTGCCTATATTTGAATCTATTCTGAGGTTCGTTTTAGTTCTGTTTATTTCCAACCCAAATTTGCGACTTTCTGCTGCTACCCGAGCCAATATATCTGCCATTTCCAGCTCGTCTTTACTGTGCTTGGTGCGATATATATTATTTACATTTAAACAATTAACTTTGTGGCCAAACATTAAATATTAATTTATAACGTATAATTTATAAAGGGTGTATTTTAGTAGTGAAAAATAGTGAAAGTTTAATAGTGAAAAAACAAAATAAATGAGTAAATTTTGTATGGAAACTGTGAAAAATGTCAAGTGATCTATATATAATATAATAATAGTGATAATTTGTTGTTAATATGTGAGATTAGAAGACAATTGAGGCTTCTACAAGTTAAATAAGTTAAGAGTGAATAATCAAACAAACTAAACAAACTAAACAGTGTTGTATGGAAACAGTAAAAAATGTCAAGTGACCTGTGTTTATCGTTTAATAATATGTTTTAATATGCGAGAGTGGAAGACAATTTGTAAAAAATCGAGATGCGATTGTGACGAGAATAATGCACAAAATTGTGTGTCCATTTTGGCGGGAACATAAAGCAACAGCGCGGGAAGAGTCACAATACCGGGCCGGGCGCCTGTGCACCCACACATGTCAGAGGCCGTAGTTCTCGGAAGCCGGTCACGCCGCACCATGTGCAGGCGGGTGAGGGCCGCACCGGACGGATTCTACAGCTACAGTGGACCATCTGGAAATTGTGCCAGCGAAGACCGGCCACCGCAGACGGAAGCACGGAAGGTGACAGGGGAAGAAATAGGGACGCAATGAGTGGATGATTTATGACAATTTTAGTACTAAGTGACTTTTGTGAAGTTAAGCGTTAGATATTTGTGTGTATTTTAGTGTTAAGTAATATAATTGTATTTCCGTTGTATTATAAGAGCGTAAGGTAATATTTTAATCATAAGTGTAGGTAGTATGTAAGTAGTTATGCGAAATATTAAAATTAAGTAGGAGGGCAGGAAGACGAGAGAATGCCTGTAGGCAGCGATAAGGCTCACCACCCATCATGCCGCGTCTCTCGGGGGGGTGCAAAGAGGAAAATGGAGTGCCGTATTGGCGTATGGAATATAAGAGGAGGAATGGATAAGAAGATGAATGAACTGTGTGATAGTATGAAGGATAAGGGTCTAGATGTTCTTTGTATAAGTGAGAGCATGAAAAAGGAGAGTGGATCGCTGGAGCACAATGACACGCTCGTGCTGTGGTCTGGTGTGCCAGAATCAGAAAGGGCAAGTCGGGGGGTTGCGGCGATGCTCTCTCTTAGAATGGTAGAGTGCTTGAGTGAGTATGAATTTGTTAGCGCCAGACTCATGTGGATCACCTTTAAGATTGGAATAACGAGCATTATGTTAATTATCGGATATGCCCCAGTCGATTCGGCTGGTGAAGATGTGAAGCGTGAGTTCTGGGAAAATGTAAGGGAAGTATGTGCGAGGAAAAAACCGAATGAAAGAATAATTTTAGCCGGTGATCTGAATGGATGGGTAGGTACTCGTCGAGATGGCTTAGAAACAGCCCTTGGAATGTATGGCGATTCTAGGATAAATGGAAATGGAAAAAGTTTGCTCGAAGTGTGTCTTGAGTGGAACCTTTTTGTTTCGAATACCTTTTTTAAACATAAGGGTATTCACCAATACACATGGGAAAGAGGGAATGAAAGAACGATAATTGATTACGTGGTTGTTGACTCTAGATTAAGAACAAACACAACCGACACCCGCGTGTTTCGGGGCGCTGAAATGGAATCAGATCATTTTCTTGTTGTAACACGAGTGATTCTATTTCGTGGATGGCGCTCACGAACGAAAACTGTAACAACTTCGTCTAGAGTCAAGGTTGAAAAGTTGCAAGTCGAGAATGTAAGAGTGAAGTATGAACGGGATTTAACCGAAAGTTTAGGAAAGAATGAAATAGAAGTCAATATCGACCAAATGTGGGAACGATTTAAATCGTGCTTGTGTGAATCGGCAAAGAGTGTATGCGGAATGGCGTCCCGAAGAGGAAAAAAAGGAGATGCATGGTGGGATGATAGTATTAAAGACCTTGTAAAGGAAAAAAAGAATGCATGGATGAAGCTTATATCAATTAGTGACATCAATAGCAGCGAGTATGAAAGTGCGAAAAGTAGTTATAAAGTATGCAAGAGGTTGGTTAAGAATGGAGTGAAAGAACGCAAAAAACGAATAAACGAAGAGGAAGGTATAAAATTGTCCACTCATTTTCATGAAAACATAAAACTGTTTTGGAAAGAGGTGAAAAAGACAAAGAACTCCTCCGAAAGTGGAAACATTAAAGCGATAAAATCAAAAGATGGCCGAATGCTAACGAATGACGAAGGAGTGAAAGAGAGATGGATGGAATACTTTATGGAAGTATACGAAAGTACTGAAAGTGTCCCTGAGCAACAGCTTGGTTGTGCAGAGGAAGATACGAGTGATAATAGGTCATGTGTGATAAGCATGGTAGAAATAAAGAGCGCGCTGAAAAGTATGAAAAACGGAAAATCCGTTGGGTATGATAAGGTTGCTGTGGAATATCTGAAGAGTGGTGGCCAGATCGTGAGCACATGGCTGCACAGACTTTTCAATCTCTGCCTAAAGGAAGGACATACGCCGTTGGATTGGAGGAGGGCAGTTGTCATGCCTTTATATAAGGGAAAGGGATCTCGTGCGGAATGTGGAAACTATAGGGCCATCAGTCTTCTGAGTTCTGTCGGTAAACTGTATGGGAAAATTATAATCGAGAAAGTAAGAAAGGTGACAAAAGACAAAGTGTGGGACGTGCAAGGAGCCTTTATGAGTGGACGTGGATGCACGGATCAAATTTTTGCGCTGCGAATGCTAACGGAGAAGTTTTTGGCAAAAAGTCAAAAACTATTCTGCGCATTTGTCGATTTGCAAAAAGCGTATGATAAAGTAGATAGAATGAAATTGTGGGGCGTGTTGGAAAAGTATGGAGTAAACAATAAACTTATACGTGCAGTATCGTCTCTCTATGAGGAGAGTTCAGCGTGTATAAGAGTTAATGGGGGATTTACATCTTGGTTTGCGATCTCAAAAGGCGTGAAACAGGGATGTGTAATGTCACCATGGTTGTTTAATCTATACATGGACAACTGTATGAAAGAGATAGAATGTATGGGTATTGGAGCAAAAATGGATAATTTTTCAGTAAGCTGCTTGTTGTATGCTGACGATGCAGTTCTGTTAGCAAGCAGCAAGGCTGATTTGCAGCAAATAGTCTCTAGAATGTATGATGTATGCCTGGAGAGCGAATTGGCGATGAACGAAAGTAAGTCAAAAGTGATGGTATTTGAAAGGGATAGTGAGGTTACTGACTGCGTAATAAATGTAAACAACGAATGTCTCGAGCAAGTAGAAGAATTTGTGTACCTGGGAAGCATGTTTTCAAGAGATGGAAGAGTAGAAAAAGATGTTGAAAGAAGAGTGAATGCGGGCAACAAAATGAACGGAGCACTAAGCACAGTAATTTCTAATAAAAATATGTCAATCGAAGCTAAACTGGCAGTGCACAACGGAGTTTTAGTCCCAACACTTATGTATGGAAGTGAAACATGGAACTGGCAGAGGAAGGATGAAAGCCGAGTGAACGCGGTTGAAATGCGATCTCTTAGACGAATGTGTGGGAAATCAATGTATGACAGGGTTACGAATGATGAAATCAGGAGAGAGTGTAAATCTGAGACAAGTATAATTGATAAGATTAAAAAAGGGTCTCTGAGATGGTTTGGTCACGTAGAACGAATGGACGATGAGAGAATGGTAAAACAAGTATATATGGCAAAAATGAACGGCAACGTTAGACGAGGACGACCAAGGAAGACGTGGCATGATCAGATAAACCAAAATCTTAAGTCTGGTCATGTCAAAAGCAGACAGAACCGAAGGGCATGTATGACAAGATGTATGAATGTGGAAGAGGCTAGGAGTGTATGCCAGGATAGACGTGTGTGGCGGTCCATTCTCTCTGCCTACCCCTACGGGGAAATGGCGTGATGGTAGTAGTAGTAGTGTATTTTAGTGTTTTTATGTTAATGAAGTGTCTTGATGAAGAGACAGGTAAGTCTCAAAACCGGTATTTCGATAGTCAAAAAGTCATTTACTGATCATATACTAAATTTTAGTAACATGAGTTACTTATATGTCCCTAAAACAACAAAATAAATTATTTTAATTAAATTACAAATTTAAAAGCTTCAATTAAATTAACTTAATAATAGAATCACCATGTAAAGCGCCCTTGAGGTATTTTATTACGAAAATGGCGCTATATAAGTTATCCATAATAATAATAATAAAACATCCTCTTTGCTTAAATTCTATAATAATATGTTCATGTTTTGGTAATAGCGTAAATGATGCTTCAGCATAGTATATACTAATCCCCCATTCATAGTAAGTCCGGAGCGTATTTGGAGTTGACTGTAAGTAATACGCGTAACAAATTGAAATTTTCCCATTTGGAATGTTTGTTTTCTTCCAGTGAGGTTTTCCCCGAGGAAATGCGTCGGAAGTGTATAATCCAAATGTCGTGAAACCCTCGGTTATGGCACTCCTGTCACGAGATTAGCCATCACTGTGGCATATCGGCTAAGGGGAGGGGACGAGGCAGGGGCGTACTATTTATATATATATATGTATAGTTGGAAAATTTATAAAGTGCCATTTTTGTGAAAATCACCTCAAGGGCGCTGTACTATTATTAAATATCCCAGTACGTCTTGCAGCTACAGAGCGCATAGACAGTTAGAAATTTAGCCCCCATTTACACATTTTAAAAATTGACAAATAGGTTTATTGTACTAATGATATTTAAAAAAAAAATATGAGTAAAAAAAAAGAGTAAGACACGTCTTGCAGCTACAAAGCGCATAGACGAGTAGAATTCTAGCAAAGTTAAAATGATATTAATAAATTTACAAAAATAGAGCATAGTAGTAAATTTATCAAGTGTTCATGCCAAGAAGTAAGCAATAAAAAACTAACTAACTAAATAAACAAAACACTGTTTCAACTCCATGGTTGACAAAGAGAGATAGATATCCGAAGAGAAGTTTTTTTAGATAGTAGGTAGGAACCGTCGCCACTGGGGCACTGCTGCTTGACAATTTCTGGAAACGCATGTGTGTAGTACTCCATTTCATATTCAAATAAAAGCAGAATACAAATCAAAGAGCTAAGAAAGTTCTTTTAGGGTCTTCTTCTTCTTCTTCAGCCTTCTATTTTCCACTGCTGGATATAGGCCGCTTCCATTTTTCTCGGTCGGTTGCTACCAATTTGCAGCCAATTTTTACCCCCTACCAGCTATGTCGTCGGAACATATTTTTTGATTCGCTTATTCTCCCAAGGTCTCCATCTTAAAATTTTAGGGATCCGTCTTGTGGGGTCTTGTCTCGCAACGTGTCCTGCCCATTGCCACTTCGGTCCTGCATCCATAAAATTCGTTATTCTGGTTGTGTTCTTATTTTCGTAATTTTTTATTTTATCTTTTAGGCTTATACCAAGCATGGATCTTTCCATGGATTGCTGTATGCATTTTTCCTTCGTGGAGCCTGTTAACCGCTATAAAACGCGTCTCCAAGTGGTGGATAGGGGAATGCTTGGCAGATATGCAGGGTAGGAGGGAAATAAAATACCTCCCATGGACCAACAGGTGTGCAGCGTCTGACCCAGAATAGGCGGCTACAAACAGCGTCGGTTACCTATGTTAAGGGCGGCTGAAATCCAAAACTCACCAACCCGTCTAGCAAGCGTGGTGTTTAAATGCCAAACTCCTTCCAAATAAGATGAACTCGAATTCCAAAACGTCTAGGGTATTATTCTCTATGTTAAACCTTTTATTAGAAATGTATCCTATAGGAAATAAAGAAATGACCTAATTTTTTTTCACGAGAATAATCTCTTCTGCAAAATTAAAGACCTTATTTGAAAAAAAAAAAATCATGATGCGCAAAGCTTAGGTTAAAAGCATATTGATCATGTTCTCCTTCTGAGGAGCCGTTAACGGGCAGACATAACAACGATACAAAGACCACAAAATAAAATAATTGAACTAACATACAACTTACACTACTTGACTTCTGAGATTGAAGTGTGCGAAAAAATACACCAGTTTGATATAAAATACTTGACATAAATTGAGACACTAAAATTGTATTGGGAAACACACAAGACGATCACATATCATTAACCAAAAATGATGACTTACACAAATATAATACCAGACAATAACAACACTACTACATTAGAAAGCAAAGACAGAATGTAGGAAATTAAAAAATACTTCACAATGGACATAAACACTTCAGTGACTTGCCTTAGAAGGTTCTTGAAAAATTACATTAGAAATGAATTAAAATCAACCCAAAAAGCAGATTATGACTACACTAACCAGACGAGACATCACTAGACCTTATATTGTTCTTATATGAACCTAAAGAGTTTTTTAAAAACGTAAACAAATAAATCAAATAAAATAATAAACAGCATTCAGTTAAAACTGCTTCACCACATTTTTCATTTTTTACTGCATTATCACAATTCACAGATTAGAAAAAAAAATGTTTGGGATTCTGAAGCCTTTTCAACTATCAAATATTTTTTTTGTTTTTTATTCTACTAAAATCAGGGTTAAATATACATATATATTTGTGTAAATAATTAAAAGCTCACAGAAATCACACAAATATATTTTTTTTTATTAATGTTTTGTATTTTAAATTATATAAGGGTATAGAGATATAGATTAAAAACATGTATAGTCTTTGCATTGACATATATATTCTAAACCCCCACCTTAACAATACGCACAATGCAAAAATTCAGTGTAATACAACAAGCGATGGAGAGATTTTTTAAAAAGAAAACGGAAATAATGGATTAAAAAAAAACTAGCGCTTTACAAAACCGCTTTACTAAAGTGGATCTGAGCTGGCCATATTATTAGTAGCACATAATACGATAGATGGATCAAACGGGTTCTGGAATGGCGACCGAGAACCGGCAACAGAAACTCAGGCACAAGCAAGATGATCTGACGATATTAAGAGGGTAGCGGGGCATCAATGGCACAGAGCGGCGATGGACAAATAAATGTGAAGATAAAAAAAAGCAAGGGAGAAATAGCCATTAAAATTAGAAAGTTAAAATTAACTTCATTTCGTAAATAGCCTGTATCCTTAAAAGAGTGCAATTTTTCATGTAATTAGTCTGTGAGTGCAGAATGTCAAAAAGTACAGGATAATGAGTCCCACGGACAAGGCCGCAGGGACTCGATACGAAATGAACACTTATTGTTTGCTGTCGTAAATATTATCAACTTTTGTTTTATATTAGGAATCTGAAAACATGTATCATTTTCAATATGTTTGTACTCCGTTTGCATATTTGTCGGCAGTCTGTAATAGTAAATAAATCCTTACCCGCCCCTGGGAGCGAGGTGGTTGAAGTATGGAGAATTTGGGGTGGGTAAGTGGTAAGGGAGGAATCTATCGAGCTCTAAAAGCGCACACTACGAACTTAATAAGATCGAACTGTCGGATCAAGTTGTTTTAACCGAGATGGAAAAGTGTTTGGTTTGATTCTGTAGCCTGTAAGTTTAAGGGATTTCTGTGATTTCAGAGAATGCGTTTGATGTTTACTAGGATCATCCAAAGGGGTTCGTTTAATTAAGAAATGCAGATCATTAGGATCTATGGGAAGTGCGCCCATTGTGCAGAAGGGTACGTTTCACGGGGTGACCAAAAGCAAAAAGTTTGACTATTTTTCATTAAAAAAAAACTTTATTACTTCTAAACATTAACGTTTATAGGAATGGGCAAACGCAATTCAAACATGAAATTCCTAAGTGACTTAAAATTAATAAAATTTGAATCATAATATTGTATAAGTCGAAAAAAAACATGTTTTGGGTTCATAATAATTAATACACGCTTTTACAATTTGGATCAAACATTGAATCTATACATTGCGTTTGTAAGAAGAGGTACACTTTTATATATTTAAACAAACATTAAACTCGTTTAATAGAACACTTACTTGTATTAGAGTACACAATCATCAATTTGGGAACATATTCTCAATAAACTCATTCATTACACTTATTAGGTACATGCTCATATGTTCAATCAAACATTATTTTGAAGTTAATGAATTATGAACAATTACTTATAGATTGTGGCCCGTAATGAGCAAAGAATGAATATAGTAGTATCAGGAGCAATTTTGAAAAACGCAAAAGAGTTTGTGTACCTTGGAAGCAGGATCACCTGGGATGGGAGAACAAAAAAAGAAGTCGACTGCCGCATACACCAAGCAAGGAAGCAAGGCTCGCGTTTAACAAAAAATCAAAGATTTTTGAGTCAAATGATATCAATCTAAAACTCCGCAAGCAACTTACCAACACACATATATGGAGCATATTGATGTACAGTTGTGAGACATGGTGCCTTACCAAAAGAGATAAAAAAGACTAAAGGCCTTCAAGATGTGGTGCTACACAAAAATATTAGGAATTTGCTGGAGAGACCACATCACTAATGACGAGGTTCTCAACAGAATCGAAGAAGGTAGGCACCTAATCAAAACCTTATCAGAGAGGCGAGCCCGATGGATCAGCCACATTATGCGCCATGAGAGTCTCCTGCACGACATTATAGAGGGAATGGCTGAGGGGACAAATTATAGAGGGCACCCCCGACGGGAATATTTGGAGCAAGTGTGCGAAGATTTAAACTGCGCCTCATATGTCGAGCTGAAGAGGGCTGCAGAAAATAGAGACCAATGGAGGACGAGATGCAGGACTTTGCTGCAAACCAATCCCCAGGATTGAGAAGAAGACTCATAAATTAAGTGTACGCTAAATATTTGTTTATTTATTCACCATATAAATTTATTTACATTATTGAGACATAAGTTCGAACTCCATGAAACTTTTGTTTTGTGATAGGATTAATAAAATATGTTCAATATTATACGAAACAAAAACATCATAAAAAAATAATATAATAACTTACATAAAAATAATAATCATCAAGGATTTTCCAACAAAAAACCTTTTAATAGTAAAAAGATGACAGCATCCGTTTAAGATTTCAATATAAAAGAGTTGCATGACGTCACTTTTAAAATCATCTGATCGGTTTAAAATCTAAGTAAGGTCTGCGTCAATAAGCATTTGAATATTTTAATATTGCTTTGTATATATATTTTGAGTGGTTTTTAAATTTTATCGAATTCATTTAATATACACAAACAAATAATCAGTGTTTTTTAAACAAGCGGTGTTTTAAAAGCTTCATTCTTAATTGTCAACTTAATCGAGAACTAATTAATTTATTTTGCGGAACATGAAAGAAGGTTCTCGAAGTTAATTTAAAACTTTCGGAATCATGAAAATATTATGAAATTTCCTTTACTGAATGAATGACAGCGTTTTACGGGGGTGGGACAATAAGACAAGTGGGAGGGGGAGACACACTGCCAAGTAAGAGCTTTTACCCCTTCCCTTTCCATAAACCACCCCCATAACAGGCACACTTTACTTTGTACCCCTTTGATAATGATTAGGTCTAAGAAGACAATGAAGTGAAGTTAAAGTAATAATTATTCCAACACATATATCACGCCAGGGCCTGGGCCCCGATTACATTCATATTATTACTATCGTTAATATGGTTATCTTCAATTATCTGTAAATTCAAATCAAATTTTCTGGACAAAAATGTGTATATTTTGCATGAGTTTATTTGAAAACATGCTCAAATACAGATTACCGAAGATGATATATCGAATCTTCAAATATACATGGTTTCGTATATAAATTTCATTTTTTCTTTTTAGACAATTGTTAGTAGTATAATAATATGTTTATTATATGACTGCAAATATTATTTTGTCCTTGTATGAGTGGATGAAGAATACAGTTCAATTTGTGAAACCAGAACCGTGGACGCGTGTTTTCGTCTCAATGGCTACTTTAAGATAAAAATCCCGAAATGGAAATCTAGTGAAGATAAGTATGCCTCGTAGTGACATTAAACATTGGTTTAAATGGTGGTTTCTACAGAAATATTTAACTGTACCTGTTTTAAATTATGATATGGGACCACAAAGTAGCTCAAAAACCGGTTGGAATCAAATTAGTGGTTAAAAATAAAGCGTTCTCGTTTGAATTTTAATTAAATGCATATGCGGAATTGATGCTTAGTGAAAAAATGGGAGCTCCTACCCAGTTAGAGGTAACAGAAGAAAACGATGTCGATGGTTGAATTGCATTTTTTACATGATGAATAAATAGAGTAACTGTGTAGACGTTTATGTTGAATCACTGAACACTGAACTGGACTACATGATGGAACTGTCAGTGGCTGTCCGAACTACATGTTGTAGCTGATTGACAGTGAAATCTGACTGTGTAACTAAAGGTGTTCCGTTTACTTCCCTGTGAGATTTTAAGGTCATGCACCAATTCCGTGTTTCTCAGCGATTTTACATCCGCTCGTATCAGCAATATTTTGTAATCGGTAATTAATTTAGTAATCAATTGTTAAGACACAGAAAATTAATGATGCCGTTTCTGCTTTATCCTTAATACGATAATAGGTCAGTTGACATTTCTGGGTGAACTTGAAGTCCACATACATATAATGAATAACCACAAAGTTAGTGTTCGAAAGATACAATTTCAATTATTTATAGTTATTTTATGGCTAAACAAGAAACGGAGCATAATCCAAATATAATAATCATACAATCAAATCCTTTTCCATAATATTTTTTTTCCTATATCGTAATAGATATTCACTGAGTGTATTTTACGATATATCGTTATACCATTATCTTCATTTTAGAGTGCCTTCTCTTCCGATAATATTTACTATCCACCGACCGAGGAAATATGTATTGTTCTATTAAGGGATGAGGATAAGGGATGGAATTCTCTAGCTGTGGAATGTGGAAGGAGGGGTAGGTCCTACGCTATGTATGGAATAAATTGCAAATATTACGAAAAGGAAGAAATTTATTTCCCCGATATGAATAATGGGTCACGTCCACGATCCTTACGAATTTTCGATCATGTTCTTAATTTTAATTTGCTAAAAGAGTTTGAGGATAGATGAAGTTAAGACTTAATCTTTATTTGTAGTTTTATTCCCGATTCATGTATCGTCTTTTTTATCTGATCTCGTTTAGGTTCAATTCGTTCTCACGTCATAGCTGCCATTACAGGAGCCTTCTACAGTTATTGAATAGTTCAATATTTACAATTAAATAAATTTTTTTATCAACAGTATTTTGAATATGTCTAAATGTTTACAGACAGGCTGAATTTCACTCCAATGAATTCAACCATATGAATCTAACCCACATTAATAAAGGTTTCAGCTTTATTACTTCAGAAAAGTCAATATATGGAAGACTTGAGGAATGGAGGATGTTTAAATAAAAGCAGAATGGTAAATGTTACAAAATGTTTAAAGTGGCCACTTAAACCAGTTAGGCGAGTCGTTTTATTTATTGGTAGACCTGCGTAGGTAGAACTGTTGTAAATAAGAAGTGTGGCTTATAGAGTGATGTGTGTAAAATGTGGTGTTTGTTTTATATGTATTTTAGTATTTTCATCTTTGTTTTTTATCTTGATATTTTTTTTTTTTCAAAAAGAAGCTTAGTATTAATAATAGAGGCAAAATAGTATTTTTGTCAATAGGGCTCAGCTACCATTTGTAGCTGAGAGCTGAGCCTTTAAATAAGTCTAGATCGTACATCTCAAATTTTGAAAAATGACTCATTGCTCTTCTTAATAGAAAATTCTGAGCTGTTCAGGTGTTGCATTTGTCTTTGCTCAGTAACGTAGTGTGTCTAGTGCGATGAAAGGTAATATTAAAATTAATTTCAGCCAGCAAATCGGCACAATCGATCCGGTTATTAAGTAAATTATAGATAAATAACTGATCCGCAATCATGTGCCTTTTGTGAAAGCAATGTAATTCTTTTAATTCCCCAAATACCTATGTTGTCTCAGTTATGTTAAAAAAATCATGCACTTACAGGAAAACAAGCTCGATACCCCCGTAAAAAGGAAGCATCTTCGTCGTTAATTATGACATAAAAAATAATTGCAATCAAATAGGCATGAAATAGCTTTCTAAAAATAATCGCCCGAGAGTTCTACATAATGTGATAGGTTAGAAGAGGATGTAACGAGGGGTAAGTGGGAAAGAAAATTGTCCGCTACGCCCTGTCGCACCCCATAATAGGATATCACATGTAATTTTCCTGATAACACTAGGAGGGCTCATTAGAATGCAAACAGGCTATTTGGACGTCGATTCACGATGGCCAGCTAACCCACAGTATTATATATTACATTTTGTTTGTAAACACATAATATTTATTTTATTACCGAGCGATTTCGAAGCTACATAAGTATCGTTATCAACGTTTAATTTAGTTATAAATATTAATTAAATTTTATGATTTTAATAGTGTCTACAAAATATAAAAATTAATACATATGCAGGTAAGAAATCAAATCTTTTTTCATATAATTTTATGTGTTAGTGTTATCACCTACATAAACAAAAAAAACGAAAACACACATTTTTGAGTTGTCACTTTAGAAATACATGTGCGAAACATAAAATCGCTTTATATGTAAAACCCCGAATTTCTCAAATGATACGAAGCTACATTGGGGTACCTGAAGAGCTTTTTAAAAATTATTGCTAAATAATGATTGATTTTTAAGGAGACTCGAGAGGTTTCAGTATTTTGTTAGTGCGTAAGAAAGTATTTCATATTAGTATTTTAAATAAATATGCAAACAAATATGAATCGGCTTGTGGTCCTGTAGGTGTCACGGACTCATGGATCAAAGGTTCGAGGTTCACATCCCGCTCTACCACAACTTGATTCCCATTTTATAGTGAGTTATTTACAACTCGTTGAAAATGACCATAAAAATAGAAATTTTTGGGCAAATCATAAGAAACCAAATGTTTCTTTTACTTTAAACACCGAAAAAACAACAGTTTTTAAATTGACACATATTTCAACAAATGTGTAAAATGGTTTGAAAAGGGAAATATGGATGTTTAAGTTTAATCAAAGGTTATGACATCATTGTATTGGCTGGTTTGAGTGATAATTTCTACTGTTTTTATTGAACTTATTGACTTCGCACGAATTAGGCACAACAATCGGTTTTTCGTAAAAAAAACCTTACCTAAATTTATCCGATCATTTTTTCATGAAAAAGGGTTAACGTAAATTTATAAAAAAATAAATTGACTTAATCAATACATTAATTCAAATCATAAAATATATTTTTTTTGTCCTAGATTCAATTTTCTTTAGTTTTATTTTATTTCAATTCTACCTGTATACATTATAAAGAAATGTATTGACCATTGTTAAATGGAATAAATAAGTCCGTGAGTAACAAACAAAATGACGTATACGAAATTTTATATTTGCAAGGAAATTCAGATGAGTTGATTTATAGATTTGCAAATCGAAGATTTATATACCCCCTAAATTAAAAAAAAACCTGTTTTTATAAAAAATTACATTCCTTCATAAATACTATTTAATTCTGCTGTGGATGAGTTTCGCTTAACAGCATATCTATTTAAAGCAGGTACAAAACCGTATCAACGCATTTACTTCTGCAGAAATTACATTTTCCTTACGCCTACCGAAATTATTTTATTACCATTGCTTTAGATTCTACAGGTTTTATTTTGTAATGAGATTTTACTAGAAGATTACATAGTAATATCACTGTAATTTATCGAGCTGTTAGTAGTTTATTAGGCATAACTTCAATTATTGTCTATCCACAGCTGGTTAAAGGTATGTATTTCCTAAAAAAAATAGGGTTTTACTTTGTATAATTTTTTTTTTTAAATCAATATTTCGTTCAATAAATTAATGATTTTTAGTGAATAATCACTCAATTAAAATAAAAAAATATGATAAATGTTTCCTTTTGTCAAGGTGTAAAAATATACTTGGTAGAGAAAAAGTCGTGTTTTAAAACCGGTCATCATATTAATTCATTTTTGGTAAATTTACAGAAAGTATAATTATTCAACCATTTGATTTAAGCTGGGTAATAGGATTTGACACTTGTTTTAAAACACAGCTTTAAATCACATGTCCTTAGAATCAAGCCTTAACTTTTTTAAGTAAAGAGTAATTGGCGGCGGAGCATGCGTATGAAAATGCTTGGCATATTTCGTAAAAACTGTTAATTTTATAAACATACCAAAATGATGAATTGTTATTAAATTTTCAGTTAAATTTTAGCCATATGCAGAACATGTTTTCTTTCATTTTTTCTACATATTATTGTTATTTATTTATTTATTTGTTATATTAGAAAGTTCTTTGTGGACGGTAGGTACCTACCCAACGTTTTTTTTACAGAGAGTGTACTGATATCATTTTACCTAAAAAATAAAACAATAAATATGGAGTACAGAAAAACCAATATAATGGAAAAACAATTAAAGTACGAGTTTAAAAAACAAATTCCAAAAGGTGAAAATTAAAAAAAATTGTTTGGTATGTTAAAACATATGTTATTTTTTATATAAAAAAAAAACGTTTTAAGTTAGACGTTTGAACAGTCTTAAATAATAAACTAAGATGTTAGTATGTTAGAAAATTTAGTGTTGTTTTTTAAAACTTACTATTTACAAATTATATTTTTTTCAGGAATGGATATTTTTTTAACTATAGACTGTTTGAAAAAAAAACAACATATTGATACAGGAAAAAAATAGGCCGGCCTACCAAAAAACACCATTCAATATTTTGAAAGAATCATTCTTTTGTTAAATTTTATCCCAAAACTGAGACATTCCTGAAAATGGCATATTTTATAATATATTTTTTTTATGTCCATTTCGAAAATATTTCTTTTCGAAAGACAATTGATTTTTTAAATAACATAACCACCTAAAATTAGTACGTATAGATATCAAGATGTTTTGCGTCCCCAAATCTATATGATGTGGTATGAAGCTCGATTTTCCATGTTTTAGAAATAGTAAACTTCGGAAAAGAACCCTAAAAATGAAAATCATATTGCGGTTAAGCGAGTAAGGAACTTGTGTCCTGTCATCCGGAATGCGTAAATCATTCATAATAGAATGACAACTCGACTTTTTCAACGTAATGGAATATAATTCGGATATTTTTGTCAGAACCATTACTTAGTTACAATTTTTGTCATATATTTTTCCATTTTATGCTTAGCTTTGGCGTTGTCCGAACACTTCCAATGCAGAATCATTTAGGATGCTCGCTAAGTCATAAAGCAATCTTCTCACTTGAGATGTATTCTGATTCGTTAGCTTAAAGCTTTAACAAAGTGATTTAACCCATGTTTATTTATTATTAACATCCCATAAAAGCACACTTATGAACGTAAATGGTCACGTTAAACCGCGGCATCGTTCGATGGTTAGACAGCCAGATTTCGCTAACGTTTATGGGGGCTGTTTACTTTGGCAATATAAAGTTTATTGTTTCGTTCTTGCTGTTTGAATTACATTAACACGAAATGTGTTTGCCCAAGTAATAAAGCTCGGCAATAAAAAGTGTAGTAAAACCTTTGTGGAAATTTATTTGACAGTAATAAGAAAGATGAAATGTTTCAGGTAGCTTCCTCTTCTGGCCTCTTCACCACTTTGTAAGGGAATTAATGAAAACCAAAGTACGTTTTTAAGAACATGTGATACGCAGCCACTTAAATACGTCAACGTATCTTCGCTTTATAGTGCTTTGACGTCATTAACAAAACAATCTGTACCAACCGGACTTACGATATTTTATGTGTTTTTAATCGTTTTATTTTCACTGCTGTTCATTTAATTTGCAAGGATTTTAGTTGGTTTATTGATGATATTGATTTAAACCCACAATCTTGCCCTTCAAAATCAAATGAAGCAAGTGGTATTTTTCTTCACGCGTTATAAGTATGCCCCAGATATGAAATTGTACGAACTTTTATGGTTACTAAGAGTTCCCTGAGATATTTTTTTTTTCGGAATGACCAATTGGCTTTGATTAATTAAAACCAATGTTGCGCGTAATAAACTGATTGCTTCTCTTAAATAGTGTGTTCTACGTAAAAACCCATGGGTTAGACTTTTTTGAAGCGACACTACACTAAATAGAATTGACACACAAGCATTTGCTAATCATGTTTTTCTGACAGTCAGAGCTCAATTTATGTCTGGAGTCGAAGAAAGAACAAACCGTGCCCTTTCGACAAAGCGGATTGGGGAAGGTCAAACTTAACTTCTCAGAGGAAAAAACAAAAGCAATGCTAAAAAAAACTCTTTCATTCATGAACGGTGTCAGGCCAGCTCTTGCTGACTCTATTACGGTATTAGGTGTAACTGTAGACAAGAATCTCAACTTGTCACTTCATGTAGATAACGTCTGCAAGAGGGCTGCCAATCTTTCTGGAATGATTGTGAGAGTAGCAAAACCAACATGGGGGTGCTCTCCTGCGGTAATACACCAAATATATTATTGTGCTATTGAACCTCTTGTTACATATGCGGCCAGCTTATGGGGTGAAGCGGTTAAAAATAAATGCAATAAGAAAAAACTTGACAGCTTACAAAGACAATTTGCCATAAGATCTTGTAGAGGATACATAACAATTTCACTCATCTCAGCTTAAACCCTAACAGGATTTACACCGTTAGACCTTAAAATTCAAGAAAGGAAGAATATATATAATATCAAGAAATTTGGTAAGCTGTATTCCATTCCAGATGATCGCAAGTATCAAGGAACTGCAAACTATTATGATTTACCTCACCCGTGTGAAAAAACAAAGACAAAGATATACTTCCTTATGCTCCCAATGAAATAAGAATCTTTACGGATGGTAGCCTGCTTGACGGCAAAGTGGGAGCGGCATTCGTTCCTTTTGAGGGTGATAAAGAATTACCAGGCAGAACATTTAAATTAGACAATTTCTGCTCAGTTTTTTAGGCTGAACTACTCGCAATACGAGAAGCTCTTGAATGGTTATTGAAAAAACCACCAGAGAGGTGGGTTATTGCAAAAATATTTTCAGAATGTCGTTTGGGCGTTAAAGTTATAACTGATACTCGGTCGGTAAATCCATCAATTGTAGATATTCAGAGTAAAATAAAGCATCTAAAAATCAGAGGGATGATTATTCAAATATGTTGGATAAGAGGACAAACTGGTATTGTAGGAAATGAGAGAGCGGATGAACAAGCAAGAGCCGCAACTTGTAAAAGAACGGCACTTTTCTTCTCAGAATTTCCCCTTAGCTTTGCTAAACGTTGTATAAAACAAAATACGCAGCAACGTTGGGAGGATCATTACCGCGCTTCTTCTACAGGTGAAATCACTAAAATATTTTCCCAACGCTGGCTGATGCAGCAAACTTCCGTCGTCATCACCAAAGTATTTTCGAAACAACCCAATTTTATACCGGATACGGAGCTATGAGAAATTACCTATATAGGTTTAAATTAAGGAATGATGACCCCTGTCCATGCGACGATATTTCTTCACAGAGTATCAAACATCTGTTATTTCAGTGCTCATTTTTCAGTTTACAACGCCATAATCTTGAAACAGAATGCAGGAAAGATGGAATATTCTTAACAGATATCGACACTGTAGTTAAAAGTAGTTATCACGCGCCATTGTTTTTGAATTTTTCAACAATGGTGATTGGACGCATAAAGGTAACAAACCAAAATCAGTGATCAAACATCCCATTTCCAAGAAAAATAAAAACATTTGTTCCCAGTATCTTAGCCTTGTACATGACACGTAAGGCTAGTAAATATAGGAGTCCAAATATATATTTATAAAAAAAAATTAAAAACACTACCATATATGAATAAATTTTGAAAAGTCCCACTTTTTTTACAGGGTGCAAAACAAAAAATAACTGTTTCTTTATCAAACTTTTTAGATTTTCACGGCCGTTCAGAAGCACAATACGATTTTTTGGGTCATCCGAAACGTCTCCAAAGAGTACGAACGACACATGGCATAATAACCCAAATAAACTTATTGTACAGGTTCTTTATTACTTTATATATTAATTTTGTTTTAGGATAAATTTTCACAATAATTATTGTTAGTGTTTGACTGTTTTAAAGCATTTTTTATTTTAAAGTATTTATCTGAAGGATGAATTACTTGTGCATGGTACAAGCATAGAATTTTCATTTTTTGAAATTAATGAATTAATTGAATTTATGTATTGTTTATTTCAATGCCAAAATATTTTTTTTATATTTAGGTAAAAAACGGGCATAAAAACGATTGGGTTGAAATTAAAAATAAATAAACCAAATACATACATACATAAATGTAGTAAAATGTGCTATATTTTTTGAAACGACAAACTTACCGACATGTAATTTGTATTTCTTTGGCATTACAAAAGGGCCGAATGGGAGTATTGTCGAAATTCAATGTGGCCAGGGTAATCGATTTTGTAGGAATTATAAATTCAATTTGGCGTATCTGTAAGGAACGACTCGGGGATCATTATTACAAGAGGGTGCGTCCTTTTGTATTGATTGGAGTTATTATTATTATTGCCTAAAACCCTCTGCATTAATACCCTTCTCCAATTATAGATAATATTATTTATACCCGGAGAACAAGACTGGGTCACAATGTGTTGGTGCTAAGCTAAGGATTCGTGCATATTGTATTAGCCAGAAATGGGTATTCCCCTGATTACTTTGGATTAAGATGCCTCAATATATTAATAAGCTTTTGTGTTCTTGTGATCACTGTTCTCTATTTGGAGATAAATTTGTAAGTGGATTCGATTTGCAAGCTACCGCAAGCAAGAAGTCACGTATTTCAAGCACTATCTGATAAATGGTTATTATTTATTTGTGTCTTTGTATGTTTTTTTATTCGCTATTATTTTTTTGTGTCTTTGTATTTGTTGTGTGTTTTATTTTTTGCAGTGGCAGGCCCATTTCCAAACGCAAATTTCTTCCAACTAACTAATAAACTCCTTACCCGACCACACATTCTATGAATTTCTCTACTCATCATGTAAAATATTACCTTAGTATTTATAGTAATACATTTATGTGTACAAGCTCTATCTACGCACTTAAAAAAGCTGTAATATAAAAATATACAAAAAACAAAAACAGTAAAAATTATAGCCAAACCGATAAGCCATCAAAGTGCATTTATTTTGTTCTAAACGTATAAATAAATATATCAAATAAAAATAGTATTTTTTTTGTTCGTTTCAATATATACTCGTACGTGAGCAAAAACAAAATAAAATCCGTGGTGGCAGCCTCCGAGGCGTAGAGGTTAAGACGCTTGACTCACGGGTTTGATTCCCGGCGAGAACACCGATATTCCGTTGTATTTTTTTTCAAGCCTGGGTGTTTTGCGCTATTATTCACCACTCTAATTAAGCCTCCTGGCCTGTTGTGGTATAATAAAATCAACTAAAATAGATAAATTTTAAAAAAAGAATTAGCAAAATGTGTATGTATGTTATTGAATTAATTATGATCTATTTTTTAATAGAAAAGAGGAATCAGAAGGGGAGAAAGAGAGGATTATTGGAGGATGAGATACGAAAGGTTTCTTCAGGCTTGATAACTATACATTATTTCACATTTCCACACTCGAGCCGTATGGACGGTATATGAGTTAAAAAAAAAAAAAAAAAATCTATTAGATCCTTGAGAATTGACGAAAAATGGTTCAGACGTATGCAAAATGGTGAATGTAGCGCAGTGATCAAAAGTGATCACTTAGACGAGTCAATGATAGGTCATACGCCATTTTAATGAATAGCCGTGATACACCCTTTCGTAAAAAAACTCTTTCCATTTTTCTCAAAGCAATATTTAGGTTGAAGGTAGGTAGGTATTGAACAATTATTTTATCTTCTATATTTTTTTCTTTTTACATATTTCTATTTGATAATATTTAAAAAAAATCAGTTCATCTTAAGCTCATCAAAAATCAGTTCAGTTCAAATACAGAATAATTTAGATAAAAGCAAATTACAGAAATTTTCAGTTTTAAGGCCGTTCTGCATTGGGCATAAAATGGTACAAGATCTTTTGCAAGTTCTTACTAAGTTTTTTTTAACAATAATTATTGTGCCAAATCTTGGACATTTTATTAACTGTATTACATTGGGCAGTCACTTGCGCGTAAACACGCGCAGTACGTTGATGTTTTCGACGCCATTACAGATTACGGGCAGTTTGAAATTTGACTGTTCAAAGAAAAATATATCTAGCGACGATGCTGCTACTGACTAATAACTATATATTTTTATTTTTGCGATCAACAATCAACAAAAGGCTTCTAAATCAACATGGCTCGAGCAAGCAACAACAAATAATTGATTACGCCTAGAAAATTAAAGTTGACAAATGACAGTATATGAATGGGTACGCGCGAATTGATTTGAGGTTAAATGAGAAAGATGGATTACAAATGAAGTTATTTATTAAGTAGACACACGAGTTACATCCTTACACTTTTGTACAGAAGGAATTTACAATAGCGAACACTGGCGAGGAGCTGGTGGACGGGCGACACGAAATGCTAAGATGAAATGTGCATACTTTTTCGATGCACGACGTTTAATAGTTTAATAACTTGTCCGATCTAACGTTGCATCGGATTACGCGTTGCGGTCCAAAACGGTGTTCGGCCTTGTCAATTTCGTAGCTTGTTGGTGATGTCCTCCACAACAGTTAACAATATAACGGTGGGATGCGCGCCCAGATCAAGGTTCAAATATTGGTTGAATATTGGTTGTACGTTTTTGGAATTTGACCACATACTTCATCCTAATTCCGCACAAGATCTTGTAATCAATGTCATACGGGCATTAAATAGAGCATGACGCGATTGCAAGAATTAGAGATTGAACAAGGTTTATTTTTTATTCAGCGTGTTCTCTTGTATTCAGTGCACAGCACCGCACCGCATGCATGCAACGTGACTAAGAGGTAACTTCTTTGTAGAAATAAAAACAGCAAGCGCAAGTTTAGAAAACTTAGTTCCGTGTAAAGATTTTAACAAGACGGACTGACTTAGTGATAAAAGCAACAGGCATCTGAGCTTTTCAGGAAATTTTCAGAATGAGGAAATTCAGTGGTTTAAAAATATGTTAGGCTGTTAAATTAAACCAAAATTAATTAAGGTTTCAAGGAATTTAATAAATTGCCACAAAAATTTAAAGTACCTATTTCAAAATATAGAAACAGGACGTGCGAATTGAAGAATTATTTTTTCCAGAAGTACTTTGAATAAATAATGTTAGTTTATAGTGAATGCGCATCTTGAACATATACCTTTTAATATTTCACCGTTTTTGCTTGTATATGTAATTTTTAATACTATTTAAATGTTATTTGTGTTTTTTTTCTTTTTATAGACTTTTTTTGGCTTGTATACATAATTTCAATTTTTTCAACGTTTTTGATAAAAAAAATTAACCTGTATTGGGTGTGCGCATATTTTGTTAATTATAAAAAATGATTTTATTTTGTACTAGTTCAGTATGTATATATACATCCATGTAATTTTTAAACTTTTTCAATTTTCTTTCCCAGATTGCATAATGTAAACATTATTTTGAATTTATTTACATGCCTAGTATTCTGTTTATTCTGTTATTTTCAAGTATTTTTCATACCCTTTTTAATTTGTAGTATATCATAATTTTAATTTTTCTGCTTTTGTTAAATAATATTATAGTTTAAAATTTAAAAACGTCTCTAAAAAAAATATTATCTGTATGTCCCTAAATGAGTTTTTTTTTAAAAAACTCCTTGGGAATATTGTATATTGTATATAATTATGTATAATATGTTTTCAATATAATAAAAAAAAAAAAATGTTTTTTTAATCTTCCGAAACTTTTAAATTACCACCCGTGACGCGACGTCACAAGTTTAAGTCAGTGAGATTTTTCGACATTTAAAAATAGAACCCCTTACACGCTTATTTTTACCTAATAAATGTCAACGAAAACATATCTACCCGGAAACGGAAAATACATCGCATTAAAACAACGCTATTTTTGATAGGTTATTGTAAATACGTGTTCACACGAACTTGTGACGTTTCAAAGTTATTCATTTTTACAAATTTTTTCGTACATTTTCGAGAAACTTCACTGTACAAATTAATGCTCAAGTTTTACAACGTAAAAGAAAATGTTTTTTATATCTTTTTTCCTGTAACCCTGAACATTCTTATTGGCTAGAATTAAATACAGAGAATATTTGAAAGGAGGGTGAGTGCCGGGAAGAAGGTTAATAGTGGACTGAAATTAACCTAGGCTAACAAACTAATGCTTGTCGCAGGAGGTGAACTTAGCAGTTTACAATAAAGTTCGGGTACCAATGCTGATGTATTACTACGAAATTATTTGTAACTATATTATATTATCTTGACCCTACTTGTTTTTATAAAGTAACATGTTTTCTGAACCATCTTAGATTTCTAAAATCCGTTGGAATTAGTGCAAGTGTTTCTTTTATAAGTTTCCGTTATATATTAAGATTTCGCGATAGACAGACATCTCAAATTTCAGTCAACAGTAACAAAGTCCTTGATAACATGAACTAATGACTAACGTAATTTTGTAACGTATTTTTCCAATATCTTTCCCTTTAACTAGCTAAAAACAATGACTGTCATTTCACACAATAACGGATATTTTGTATAGCGTCATTTCATATTTATAATCCCTCGGGAGCCAACGCCCTTTTCGGTGGACGTTTACGTGAGTAACACCGTGTGAACGTCCGACGAAATTGACAACTTTAAACTCCAAATAGTAAATGGAGAAATTTATAACTTAAAGTAATAACTGTGTTTTATCAGATATTTTATCGAGTGCCGTAATGTGCATATTGTGTATATACGCATGCATTGTCCACAATGTAGTGGGTCAATGAGTAATAATCGTTTCACGATAAGTAAAAATGTGTTAACACCTTAGGGACAGATGTTCTGCAATTCACCCATTCTACGTCTATCGATAACCCAATTTATGAACTCTCCCGAGTTCTCTGGTGAACTACTGCAACAAACCGTCCTTTGCTATGACCCTCGGTTGATGTATGCGGTTACCATGCAGTTCATTTCCTTGATGCGTTTTTACCTGCACCTTCCACGATGTCCGCCGGTGTACGAGTTATGTCAGGGCGCGACGTGTTTGTAGACGCTCCTTTTCTTCCCATTGCAGACCTTCAGGGTGAATGGACAGGAGCCAAGTGTTGCAGTGAATCCCCATTTGTTAAGTGAATCAAGACCAGCTCAAGGTAACTTCTTCAGTAATATACATCATTTGTCCATCGTCACATCACGTCCAGTAAAATGGCCTTTAGTAATTTTAAAATAACACACCAGGTAAAGATGTACATCCTTAATTAAAGAGCTAGTAACTACAAAATCTCATTGTAATTACTATAAAAAATATTTTGTTACATTTATTTACTTTACCATTTTCACGCACTTGTGAAATAGTTTTTGATCGACAGCTCAAAAAAGATCACACCCCCGATGAAAAGAGTTATCATGCCAACAGTTTAAGAGTAGTATAGTGGTTAAGTTTAAATCTACAACCCTCCATCTTATACCTCACCCCGGATTTTAATACGTTTTTTCGTACCCTAATAATATGGATGTAATGTATTTAACAAGGGTAAAAGTAAGCTGAATGCTGAGACAAGCACTATCGACAAAATTTAGAAAGGGGTGTTGCGTTGGTTTGGACATGTCGACAGGGAAAGAACGAAAACAAAGATTTACGATGTGAATGTTTTTGGATGTAGAGAACGAGGAAGACAAAAAAAGACATGGCTTTACCAAATCCGACGAATACTTTGATATTAAACCATACTATGATACATTGCCATTGTTAATTATTTTTAAAATACAATTATTTAATTACTTTGATTATAATTACAACTCTTCGAAGAATTTCAAGTGCTGGATATTTGTCAACAGTATATATTGAGGTCGGTAGCGGTCACGCATCTCAACAGGAAAAAATACGCAACGGGTTATCATGTTATAATACTAGACACTCCAATAAGGATCTGATTCTACAGAAAGGAGTTAATACGTTTTTGGCTCAAAGACAGCAATATTATATAGGTCCGATGATATATAACCTTATCCCAGATTCATGGAAATTTGGTGGGATTGCCGGGCTGAAGAAAGTGTTGACTGCATTTTTAATCCATATTGGTCGGAGGGAGTAAGAGAAATTGTTGTCCGATGTAGAAGGACGTAAGCTGATTTCTTGTTTTACTAGTAATGACTTGGGACTTAGGATATAGAGATTTTGGTATTATTTATGTTTTTACTGTATATTTATTATTTACTTTTAAGACTGATAATAATAAAACTGTGATTACTTTTTAATATTATTATCAAACACATAGTTTACTGCCTTAGAACGGGGAAGCTATCCCTAGTTAGGCAGTTTAGATGAACCACCAGAAAAAATAAAAAATACATATGTTTACTTTTACTACTTAATTAATTTGTTGTATAAATTATTCATTGTAAATTGCTGTAATAAATATGTTAAAAATAAATAAAAAAATTAAAATCTTTAGAAATCTACCGGAAACCATGATAACTTACTGTTATAATTTTATGTTTTTAATCACTAAAGAAACGCGTTTTGAAATTGCATATAATTAATACGTAGAGCTAAATTATATGTATTCCCGCAAAGTATCAAATAAATGATAAATCAAGCAGAACTGAAAATAATTAACTTCGCTTTTCTCTTTTCTTAAAACTGCCATTTTTCCTATTAAAATCAAAACATATTCGCAATATAAATCTGAAAAATTTAAAATGAATTTGATGTTTTACTCAAGAGTTTGCGGGCTCAAATTTTCAGTTTGAAAACTCCCCTCATCGTTATATAATATGTGTATTATATACAAAATATCACATAATATAAACAAATGACATGCCTAGGGTTTACCTGTAAATCAAACAACCCCATTTAAAAACAAAAGTCAATAATAATCGTAATTACTGAGACGTTATACACAATCGTAGAAAATCTTGCAAGATCTAAAGACGCATTCTTACATAAAGCAGGGGTGATCCAATTGTGTATTTTCACGTTTTTTTGTTATTATTAAAAAAAAAAACAAAAATAAATATGGTAATGGTATTATAATTTTTTCGTCGGATAAATTTTCTAAATTTAATATATACATATTTCGAATTACCTAAAAATTGAGACGCTAAGCGCCCTATGGGACAAACAGCACCCCATTTCAAATTGCTATTATATCAACAATGTTTGAGTATGTCTAAATGCTTGCAGACTGGCTGGATTTTTTCCCTAGGAAGACTTAAACCAGCCAATGACAGGTCATAAGCCCTGTAAATGCCTAGACTTTCATATTCCCTTCTCAAAAATGTTTTCCCTCTCTGTTGTAATAAATTTAAATGCTATTATATCTTTTAAAATGTCGATTGCCATAAATGAAATAATTAAAATATGATACTGTTTGAGAATGGTCACGTGCAAGTATGTGTGAGTGAAATGAGTCAAAAAGTAGTTAGATCGTAAAACTAGAATTATGTGTATTTTTTAGCGAATGACAGCTTTTCTAAATAATTTATTCTTAAAACCATATTTTTCTGAGTTATAACTCGATTTTATCGAAAGGGAGATCTTGAAATTACGTAGTATAACCGATTAACAATTTCAATCATTAAAAACCATAGAGTGATTTCAAATTGAAATTGAAAAGATGTGTGCAATGACAGAGTGATGTGGCGTTTTATCTTCTCCGGGTACCCCTAGAGAGAAACGATGTGATGGTTTGTTTTTTGCCAAAAACTTAAACGAATCTTACAGAAAATGTTGCCTAATAGATACATAGAATCTAGCCTTCGAATCTAAGTGGTAAACTAACAATAACTGTGTAGTATTTACCATTATGCCTGTTTTTAAACATCCACATTTATTTTTGATATCCACTAGTGGATTTCTATGACATAAAAGAGTAAATTCCTAAGTTTTACACAAATAATTTACCAACTCTTATGATATTCTTAAACATTTTAAATAACTTAGTTATGTTTGATCAGACACTTTTGATTTTATTAAAACATTGGATTAAAAAAAATGAACAAACTTATTTGCCTACAACTCGATGATTTACAATTAAAACTCAATTCTTATATCTACGTTCATGTAGACAAATAAAACGCCCCTTCATGGGAGTAATGTGAAAGCATTATAACCCTTTTATAAGAATGCCGTTTTCAGGAAGTGTACAAGTTTGAATTTTGTCTAAGGGAAGAGACCATTGCTGGAGACTACTGCGAGATGTTGCCCAGATACGGTATGTGTTTACATAATAATTTTCAATTTTTATTTTTACGATTATTTAATTATGTGCATACTTCCTCATTTCATTACGTTGTATTCCATCTTAACACATGGCTCATGGCCTCATAGAGTTAGAGATACGTTTTAACTATTTTTTGTAATTTATATGTATTTCTATAAATAAATAAATGAATCATATAAGATCATTTAAAATAAGAAAAAAAACTACAAATATATATTTTCCCATCCGCATCCAATAGTGTGCAGGGAACTGAATTGGTACTTACCTTTGATTGCCTTTTATTTCAGGAAAACACAGCAAGTTGGCAACGAACTGACTCAAATCTTTACCGTTCACGGTAGTGTTATGAGATATCTTCAAAGTTTCAAGCTCTCAAAAATTAAAAGCTGTCCATGTGATGATAATACACCCCAAGATGTCCCACATTTGTTGATGCATTGTCTCATTTCCAGCTTAAAGCGAATGCAGCTAGAGGCGATGTATAAGTCTGGATGAGGACCTGGAAGATACCGTAACAATAATAAATTATAAAGAATTATCACACACGATAAAAATAGTGAAAGTTATTATTGAAATAAATAAAAATAGGAAATATAACGCCGAACACTGTCAAAATAGAACGAAAGATCTTTTGATGTTAGTCAATGATCCAGCTTTTCCTAAATGAGTTTTCTGTGGTTTCATCTTCTTAAAGCAAACGCCGAGAGGTTCCTTGACTAAACCACAACATACTTTTTTTAGTAGATATAAGCCTTGTGCATAGTAAGCAAAGCCTAAAATGAGCAACTCCCTTTTAAAAAATATATATATTTTGCACTTCAATTGCATTAAATTGGAAGGTAAGGTGTAACAATGAAGTATTACCGTTACCTTTGAAACCAATATATTACCTCCATCCTACCAGAACTGAACCCGGTACTTCGAGCACGGTAGGCGAACGTGCCAACCACTACACTACAAGGCGGATTTATCTCTACTCTTTTTTTTCACGATTTTAACCCGAGAGAAGCTTTCGAGACAAAAACACAGAATATTTACAAACATATCTTTAAGGTTTAATTATTTGATAAATGTGAATCCGGAATTCAAAAGAAATCACTGTAAAATAATACGTCTTTCTAGAGATTTTCCATTTATTTAACTAATCTAAAAGAAAAAAACAGCTTTAATAAGGGTTTCTCATGCCCTAAGGGTGACGTCATTATAAATATTTGACTATTGATTAATGTCGGAGAATTTGATTTAAGTTGATTGATGGGGGGTATAATGTTAAGACATCACAGGAAAGGGAAGTTACCCAGGGGTCGATTTTCACTAATATTTGTTTTCATAACTGGATCTATTAGTTTACCCCCTGTTGGATGCTCGATACCTTCGACCTCGGGACTGTAAAACAAGGCCTGCCCTTTCGCGATACGCGTGTTCGAAGAAAACAGGGAACGTTTGATTTTAGGTAAACTAATTGACGTTATGGTTTTGAGTGTCAATCCTGGAATTAATGAAAGGAGTAAGGACTTACGGTTTCCTCCCTTTGGCACTGGTCCAGAAAGACACCGTTATCGTTTGCACTGGTCACTTTGCACGTTTTTGTATGTTGGTGATTCGAAATCACTGTCAGGCTCGCGGTACGGTTTTCGCTGTTGTTCGCGGTACGGTTTTTTTGTTGTGTTGTCACGCGTTGCTTTCTTGACTCGCCGTCAGGGAGAAGTAGGTACATTGGGATTCAAAACAAGGACCACCGGAATTAAAGGAAGGAATGGCTTGACACTTGAATAAAAGAAAATGAATCCGAAACACCCCCTGTATATCAATTCCACTGTTTTTATAGCAGAAGGGGACGAATCAGTCACTCGATCAGGTCCGTAAAAAAAGTTCTTAAAATCGCAGAGGAGCAAAAAATTTAAACATCAACAGAATGCGTGTGCAGTGTTCAAATTTAAGAATGGAATCAACCAATAAGAAGTCATAAGCGCTGCAAATGTCAAGAATTTGCCTAACAGTTTTTCGTCTTTGTTTTCATATAATAATATAATATGGTAGACCAGTTAGTATTTTAATTTACGTTATTTCATCATCATCATTCCTTATCTGCACCTAATGATGTTGCAGCATATCTTGGTAATTTGTGTCACACGAAGATAAGATGATCAGTCTTATGCTTCGGTCGCCAGTCTAGGGACTTTGGAATACTCTAGTGCAAAAACACATTTTAAAATAAATATTTTAAGTCACTCATGTCGAGAAACAAATCCGAGACCTCTTGTATGAAAGGCAAACCCTCTGCAAGAGAAGATAATTTTTAGATTGATTTATTGATTCAATGGGATTTTGAGTATTATTCAATTAAAATCTATAACCTACTTCCACCATCTATTAGAACAATAAGTAACGAGAAAATGTTTCAAAAGGCTTTAAAAAATGAATAATGGAGCTAAGAAGAAGTAAAATCGATTGTCTCATTCACCTATACCAATATTGAATCAACTGCTCCACAAGTGTACAGCTTATGTTAGGTTTTTGTTATTTTCATTGTGTGTTTCGTAAAATAAATAATATAGATGTACATAAATACCTTGTTTTTAAAACTGTCTGAATATTTGTTAATTATGTTTGTTTTTTTAATTAGTCTTCTTTGTTTATTCTCAAATATAATTTAAAAAAAGGATAATGTTAAGTGTCCTCGGCACGGGAAACCCCAGTGAGGTCACATTATTTTTACTATTAATTATAGTTTGTAAGCGAAAAATATGAATAAATAAATCAAATATAATTTATACGTTAAGCGAATAGAGTAATTTTATTATTCAAATAATATTAACTAGAGGCAGAAAGAATGAAATAACATAGTGTGTTGGGAAAATGAGTCATTTTTCCTTTTGTCGACCCTTTTGGCGTAGGTAATAATAAAGGCTAATAAAGGCTTTCAAATATAATACATTTTTATCTAACAATATATTTATATTGTGGTACTATTGTGATATTTATCCTAATTCTAATGTTTCTACTTGTATTTGCTAATACAATTTTAAAAAAATGCAGAAGGTGAATAATTGAAGCTATGAATGATTTTGATTTATATTAAATCAAAATGATGTAATTTATATTAAATTAGTCAAATAACCTAAAAAATAACAGGTCTAGAAGCACAAACTTTTGTTAACGTCTTGGCAAATATTATTTTTTTCGAAATCAGCCTAGGTTATCTAAGTGAATTAAACAAATTATTATGGATATATTTTCATTTGATTATTTACACCTTTTATCAAAAATACAATTATACGTTCACTTTGCCCAGCTAACAAGGGTACAGGGTACATACCCCGTTCCAAGCTAGGCAATTACATTTTAATATATGATAATAGTTTTAAAAAATAATAGAGAGCACAGACTAATAAAATATAAACTTACTCTTTCACACATTTTGATACATATACACATATATATACACATATACATATACACATATATATACACATATACATACACACACACGTACATACACACACACGTACATACACCCATGCGCATATACACATTCATAAAACATAGACAATTTATTAATAATGCGAACCTTCATGATTGACAGTAAATTTGTTTCTTTTTTGGGTGATACCGAGTGTGTTAGATTTGTTCCAACGTTTCGGCTACCATTTCAGGAGCCATTTTCAGGATAAACTGAGTGTTTTGTAGAAAAAAAAGTATGTGTTTAACTACTAGTAATTTGTACCGTGTCGCAGTCAGCAGTAGGCACATTTCTATTCATTGTTGTCGTATCTAGAGCTAGGAACTATGTTGAGTTTAATTTTTCGCCTTTGAACAGAAAATTTTGCATAAACCCAGTAATTACAGTGCACAAATAATAAGAGAGTCAATTGAAATACATAAACACCCAAATAATATAAACAAAGACGACGGGCTGAAATTAAACTCAACATGGTTCCTAGTACCACATACTACAAAAATTAATAGAAATGTGGCTACTGCCGAATGCGACGCGGTACAAATTACTAGTACTTTAACACATACTTTTTTTCTACAAAATACTCAGTTTACCCTGAAGATGGCCCCTGCAATGGTAGCCGAAACATCGGAACAAATCCAACACATGCAGTATCACCCAAAAAAAAAACAAATTTATAGCAGTGACCATGAAAACTTTCTTACCTATTTCACAAATTTTCGCTGGTAATTAATACGAAGGTGTACTGCCAACGCTTTTATAAAAATTCCCTATCGGCAGCTCACCCTCTGCGAATTCGGGAATAGAAGGAGGTACCTCACCTGTATCATTTTATTAGTACTGCGATTTGGATTGATAATCCTGTTTCTCGAGGAAAATTTTCTTATCATCAGAACTTGAATCTTATAAATATGGTTTAATTTGAGCTTCTTGTCTTTTATCCATAGTTTCGATTAATTAATAATAATGTATGTCTACATTCATATTAAAATATATATATATTGTTCAACATGTAAAATATAATATAAAAACTAACAACGAGTATTGAGAATACAAAACTTAAACATCTAAGATAAAAAGATGATTATGAAAAAATGCTTACGTAACAGGTCGCGTGGGTTACATATGTACACCATGAAATTTGAGGGATCCTCCTGACACGTCCAAGCGAATCCAGAGCACACACTGAGTAGGAAATTCAGATTATCTATTTTAAGTACATGGAGTTCCAAGTTACAAGCTAACATTTATTTCGGGATGTTTTATTTTTTACAGTTGTGGGTGAAGCATATAACCCCGCAAGGCCATTAAAGAGTTAACTTTATGTTTTAATGTAATGAGCACAATTTTAAAAATATATTTGGACCCCTGTATTTAGTAGTCTTACGTCTCATGTACAAGGCTAAGGTACTCAGAAAAAATCATAATTGTTTGTCTTGGAAATGGGATGTTTGATCACTGATTTGGTTTATTACCTTTATCCAGATGAGTCCAATAACCATTGTTGCTAAGTCCAAGAACAATAGCGCGCGATAACTACTTTTAACGAGTGTGAATATCTGTTAAGGATATTCTATCTTTTCTGCATTCTGGGCACTGAAATTACAGATGTTCGATACTCTGCGAAGAAATATCATTGCATGGACAATATTCATCATTCATTCATTTAAATCTATGTAGGTAACTTCTCATAGCTCCGTATCCGGTAAAAAATTGGGTCGTAATGAGTACAATTACACAATTTTCATCTCTCTTTAATCAACGTACATTCTTAATTGTACCTTTTAACAAGCCACTTAAATAAAACCTTGTTGTAAGGAAAAGCACCTTTGACAAAAGCTTAATATATTTATTTAGCAGTAGAAATTACATATGAAAAAATATAACAAATGAAACTTGTAATATATTCAGTTATTCCAAATAAAATGGAGGCTATCATTATTTGTGGAAGGACTGATGGAACGGCATGTAATTTACTGGGGGCAGTTTAACCTTAAATATGGATTTAGAATACCAATGGTTTTAGATTAATGGTTCGGGAATCGTTATCGAGATTAATGGGTACAATTCCAGGCTCGGGAGGAATGTCATTCCACCGTCATTGATCGCTTCAGGCGCTTAGATTATTCGGATCCCCTGTGGCCGTGTAATACGAAAAGTAATTATTTTCATTTCGCTCAATCCCTTAAGCAACTGTGAGTATAAATAAGTCTGCTAACAAATGCAGCCAAAATAATTTGATTTGAAGAAGAGCAGAATATCAAAAATACTTTGAGCACGTAAAATGTTTGTAGATGAGCCTGGATTCCACCCACTAAGAAGTTATTGCGATAAACATTTACTGCAATAGAGATGGAAACTGTTTTCGATAAATTGCATTGTGAATATTATATCTGTACCTTAGAGGACAAAAGCACAGTAGTTCTTTTTTTGCATAAATTATCGCAATAAGCTATTTTATACGCGAATAAAACACCCAAGTCCACTTTCGTTGGAAAAATGCCTTTTTAAGATAAAATGAAAATCTGAAGTCCATTTTGTTTTAGTGTTAAAAAAACAGTAATTTCAGATACACTAGTTTGTACTATTGTCATAAAAAAACATTATTTTACATTGAAAGTTCATATCATTTAGTAAAAAAAATATGTTTTGGAAATGGCGAAATCTGGTTTTCTGAAGATTTCGTTTATTGTGACTCCCGTGGTTTAATCATTGGGGTACATATGTATTACAAAAGAGATGAAGTTTTTTTTTTCATAGTCTTTATAAAATAAAATACACACATTATTACAATATATATACATTATAAAAAGAAAACAAAGTATTAAAACATATTTTATTCCAATAAAATATTATTTAATAGTTTGTCATCGGGTGCTCAGACATTAGTTTTCATAAATAATAAAAAAAGAGTACTGACATTCTACTGTATACACATAAAACAATGAACATATATTATTTTGTTTTTGATGCTTTGAAAAATATTATCAAGAAGAATACAAAAAGCTCAACAAAACCAGATAAAATGGTTCAAAAAATAATTTTTTTAAAGTGTGAAAATAGAGAAAAATAATACAATTAAAATTAAAGAATAGCCAAGTACTTGAATATATTTTTAAAATTGGAAAATATAAATATACATATATAAATAGTGTGTGCTCATAAATGTAATCAAAACTAGATAAAAATAAAATAAAAGAAAAAGTAAACCTTAGAAATATTTAAGAGAAGGGAATATGGAAGTTTCAGAAAATATCAATCTAAATATATCTTAACATATTACAACAGAGATGAAGAACATTTAAGAGAAGGTAATATAGAAGTCTAGGCATCTACAGGGCTTATGACCTGTCAATTGCTGGTTTAAGTGGCCACTTTACACACTGTGTAACATTCACCATTTTGCCCATATTCGAACATTTATATTCTTTAAATTCTTTCAAGTGTGTAAAGTAGCCACTTAAACCAGCCATTGACAGGTCATAAGCCCTGTAGATGCCGAGACTTCTATATTACCTTATCTTAAATGTTCTACATCTCTGTTGTAATATGTTAATATAAACAGCTCCCTAGGGAGTTGAATCCAGTCTTTGTCTACAAAAATTTGGACAAACTCAAAATTTTGTTGCTAAATATATCTCTTTATGTTGTATCCCAACTTAACTCAGGGCCCTTGGCCTCATAGAGTTTGGGATACGTTATTATGATATTTTTTTAATAATATGTATGTATTTGTATGAATAAATAAATAAATAAATAACATCGAAAAGTTAAATTCACAGTGTCACATGGTGATCAAAAAAATTAAAAAAGTAATACAATATAAATATGAAAGAAATAGTGCGTTTATAATCAATCTATTGAAAACATGAAAGCTGAATATCTTCGTCCTGTGATCCTGCGTATCCTCGTGGAAGTAACCGAATTACATATAGATCAGTAAGGAACCCTCACCAGAGATAATATGTACTAGGTTCGGCAAGTAGGAGGGTACTTCCCCGCATATCAGTTCCCATGGACCCTGGCCTTTGACCACCGCCATGAATATTGCATGGAGAAAGAATACTGGAGAATAAATAGAGTACACCCATTAAAGTAGATGTCTGACTATTTATTTCCAAATGGGCAGAGTAACTCTTTCTGCATTTTATGCAGTTCAGTAGAACTCGATAATTTATATGTTAATTTTTGTTTGCTTTTGATAAATAAATAAATAAAAATGTCGTGCTTAGTACGTTCATCTACCTTGCTTGAGGTCCCGAGCTTAATTTTTGGGAAGCTAGACACAAATTATTGACTTCTTCTTCTTCTTTCTGTGCCATATCAGGTCTCTCCGACGTTGGCGATCACTCTAGAGTAGGCATTCCGGTCCTGCGCCAACTGGAACAGCGCCTCAACCCCACGCACTCCCGTCCAGTCGCGGATGTTTTTCAGCCAGGACATCTGTCGCCTTCCAACCCCACGCTTTCCCTCGATCTTTCCCATCATAATAAGCTGTAGAAGCGTATATTTGCTTCCGCGCATGATATGGCCCAGATATGCGAGTTTTCTCTGTTTTATTGAGGACAGTAGTTCTTTTTCGGCACTGGCTCGTCTCAACACCTCCACGTTGGTCACTAAATCTGTCCACGGAATTTTCAGCATTCTCCGGTGAAGCCACATTTCAAAAGCCTCTAATCGGTTCATGGAGTTCACCTTGAGAGTCCATGTTTCAACCCCGTAGAGCAGTATTGACCACACATAGCACTAAAAAGGTTATTTTACACTGCAATATTTCCTGTTCCTGGACTGGCACCTAAAGCGTAAGGCTGATGACTTTACCTTCTTGTAACTAACGATCGATAAGCGCTACATTTGGTGAACTAATGCAGAACCCTTTGCACCACCGACAGATTATAAATAAAACCATCAAAGTCAGACGTCTCTCATTGCTGGGTGTTTAGTAGTTAGAAGGGTATTACTATGCGCGGCAGATATCGCGGTGTGGTTAGGAGTGGGGCGGAGAGAAAAGGCGGTGGGGGGGGGGGTCACGTGGTCTCCGAGGATGATCCGATGATTCCTTTACGCCGATATTGGGTTTACAGCGTCAGGAGACGGGACACAGGACAGCGGGGATACACACACACCTAGAGAATACCTGATTCTCCCGTGGATTATGAAACATACAACGTGTTTGCGCCAGACCGTGAAATTTTGACGGAACATTATAAAAGTAATGTTACAAATCAGTGGAAAGATGGCCAAGTTTGATATGTCATCTTTTTAGGCATATTTAGTTATATGGCATATGTGTGTGGGTATATGTATGTATGTGTGTATATGTATGTATGTGTGTATATGTATGTATGTCTGTATATGTATGTATGTGTGTGTGTGTATATGTATGTATATATATGTATATTTAAAAAAAAAATATATATATATATATATATATATACTAAATGTAATATAAAGTTACTACATGTTAACAAAAAGAAATACATCATAAAGCAAAAGTACCGAAACAAAAAACGACATAAAATACCACATCAAAAAAGAAGCAACCTCTTGTGCTTGCTGTGGGATTACAATATTAATAATTTATGTACAAAATACACATATATGTATTTCAAAAATAAATAAAGGTATTTAAAACTTTATTTTAGAAATAATTGCATATGCATATGCATGCAAATGCGCATGCGTGAGCACGCATGTATAATTATACACACATATACACGCACACTTACTTACCTTCACATACACATGCACCTACATACATACTACAACCTGGTGGAGAAAATTATAAAATAAGGTTTTTAATTGACAAAAGAACTCCAAGTACTGTAGAAAAAAACATTGAGAGAAAATATATATATACAAAAAATGTGTATATGATAAAATGTATAAATAAACACATAAACATATATCACTGGATTCATCTCGATGGGTTCTACGATCTGGCGAAACATGTACAAATATTAGCGGTATCACTTTATAATATGTCGATTTTTCTATTTCCAAAGATGGCAAATTGAGATATGTCACTTAATAATATATTGTTAAGTATCCTCGGCACGGGTAACCCCAGTGAGGTCACATTATTTTTATTATTGTTTATAGTTTGTAAGAGAAAAATATGAATAAATAAATAAATAAACATGACTTGATAATAGACGCGACATTCTATGTTAGAAATGGAGTAATGGTTGACAATTTATGATATGCCTTGTTTTGTCGTCTCTGTTTCAGATGGTAAAACATTTATTTATTTATTTATATATACGCCCAATGGGCATTTTATATATTTCAAATATATCTTGTTTTGTCAACCATTACTTTATTTCTAAACATGTAATAAGTATGTCATGACTGTTAAAAGATGGCTGAAGATGGTATGTCAAACAAATCTTGTTTTAGGCTTTTTTTAAAATTAAAAAATATGATATGTCAGGGAAGTCGGAAAAAAAAATGGAAAATTTTCCGCATTTTGTGTAAACACGCCATGGTGATTGAAAATATTTATAGAGAAACAAATGTTCAATACATCTACTGACACTAGAATAAATTAGGCTTGAAAACGAAAATTTCGATTTATCAGAGCCTATCAAACTTTAAAATTGCTTTTTTTAAAAATGGATAAAAAATGACATATCACACTTAGCAATCTTTCCAATAAAATTACACAAACCCAATGCGAGAAATACTGATATCATTATTATCATATTATTTTTTGCTTTCGTAAGTTAATTAATTGCTATGAAGATATGTTTCTCAAGAATTATTCTTTTGCTTTAACATCGAAGTCAGGTCTTTGAAGAACCGGGCTTTTGAACGCAGGGCGAGTGCTTTGATTTCTATTTTCAAATGCCCTCCTCAAAGCACAAGTCTTTAAAATATTGGGTCATCAGGTAGGGGGCGAGAGCTCTCACATCTTAAGGTTCAACCAGCGGTCTGCCGAAGATGTAGTTTCTTCTGTGATATAATACATCACCTTCATATGACACGTGCAAAGGTGTTTCATCGTCAGCACTGTAGAACCTACATACATTTAGAAGCTTCAAAAATATTAATTCTAGCAAGGTGTTTATTCAATCTGCAGTACCCTGTAAGGGCTCTAGCGATAACACTCACTTGGCTTAGTTTCATTAGGAAGAAAGCGAACCTTTGCAAATATCCCTTCAATAATTCTTTCGAATAGTGCTGACCGGGTGCTCTTTGCTAGAGCTTTGCTTCCGGGCCCACGACCTTAATTCACTATGAAGAGGGTCACAAGAATCAATAAAAATATTATATATAATTACATGTAATATCAAAATTAAGCGATTAAATACATTATATACTAATAAATTTTGATTTGACGGCTGCTCTCAGGTCCGTAGTAAAGGAATCGAGTGGAGATAAGTCTGCCTCATAGGGTAGTGGGTGTTAAAAAGAGGGTGTAATGGTAGTTAAAGAAACAACGACGATGATTGAGTTTGTATTTTTAGTAACATTGTATGCATTTTATTTTTAAAACTTATATATTCCCTTCTTTATGGGATTTTTCATTTCAGATAATTTTCTCTTCAAATTATAGAACTTGCAATGATGAAAACCGGAAACATCTGAATTTAATCAATAGTTTTTTAAATATTAGTTCTCGACCCACGGTTCTTCATAAAATTTTCTATAAGTCTGATAGAAAAGAGATTGGTGTCTGGAAAGTTTTGTATTTTACGGCGTAGGAAAGTTCTGAAATATTATACGATAACATTTCTACTTATTCAAATATAATATGCCTCTGAGAAAGATTCTATTGAGTTCTCAGACATGCCCACAAAAATTTAAAAATGCTTGTCTGATTTTCAACTAAAATTGAAAATTAAAGTTGTGCCTGCGTTGTCACGCGAATAAAAAAAAGAGTAGGTGTCTACTTTTTTTTCTACATGCACAAGATTTTGAATCCCTATTGAATTATTTATTTATTTGATTAACATAAACGCCCCGAGAGCTTTTACAAGTATGTTACATAGATAAAATATATAAAGTAAGAATTAAAATATAACGTTTAGTACATTCAAATACACATGCCTACATATAACTAATAAGAAAACGTAATTTAAAAACACATACATATATATTTAAAGATGATATGATACAAATAAATATTGTAAAACATTTAAATAAATAAATATACCCAGTAAGAAAAAACTTTTTTTCTTCTTTTAAGATACGCTATTAAAAAATAAAAATCCCAGGTGTTGCTATAAATACACTGTTGCAAACGGGTAGAAAGGAAAATTAGTAACATGTTAAAAATGCTTTAAAATATACATCTGTAGAAAAGAACCAAGCAAAACTTAGACATACAAGAGAAAAAAAAAATACCTACATAGATTCAAGTATCTAAAAGAAATAATTTACAATAGTAAAATAAATTTTAACTTTAAACACATAATAAACAATAGTCAAAGATAAAACTATTGTATTTAAATAAGAATGCGTATTTCATACTTACATTGACAAAATACGAGTACCTACATTGACAAAATATCCCGACAGGGGTGAAGGGAATATAATGAAACGGAGTTTTAAAAAAAGGACATTTAATTACGATATTTTTAATCTATGAAAAGATGATTTTTTATCATCATTTCAAAAAATAATAAAACAATATGCGGATGGAGGTGGATAAAATAATCCTACGTAAGGTTTTAAACATAAAAAAATTCAAGCTGAAAATAATTAAAACGCGGTAAAAGGGGTTTGTTATTTTAAAGTTAAAACCGTCCAATTAACCTGCGCCGTGTTCATTACTCATATGTCACAATGAAAATATTCGGTAGTAAAGTTTTTCGGTCGTGTGCGTATTTCAAAGGGTGCATTGGTCCGATAATGACGGAATAAAAGCAGGGGGTTGTTGGACATCACGCCCGTTGGCCGTTTAATGTAATTTCCCCCGAGGGCGGCAGATGGCGGCACCTGTCGCATACTGTGTAGAGGGGTATCGGGATACCCATGACTGTAATCTACCCCGATCCTCCCGAAATATTGCCACTAAATATTAATTTTGTTTTAAACTGTACTGTCTGGAGGATACATGCAAAACCTACGCAAAAAATAAAATTTCTACGATGCTGGTGATACTATATTTATTTATTTTTCAACCATGATATACAAAAATACCTAACTTTAAGTTTTGAGATAAGGAAGTATTGCGTTTTAAACTATTTTCAATTAATAAGGGTCGATGAAATACTGTAGAGTAAAAACAATATTTTTTCCTATTAACTACTAGCATAAAAAGTATGTTTAATTTTATAATTTTGAATTCCCGTGAAAAAATTGCATTGGCCACGCTCCAAATACGTCACGATTCGGGTAAATTATGAACTTTTGACCGTTTAAATTTAAAAAGCATTATCACGAATCTTGACGTCACAATTATTTATGTTTTAAAGTCTAAAATGAAAACACTTCTCCACAGAACGCATATTAATTTTGAAAACGCAATCAATTTTACTAAATCCATTTCATATATTTTTATGGGTTTTCAAAGCATGTGATATTTCCCTATTACTCCGCCTGCGACGTTTCAAGTTTTCTACGGTGCGGTTAGTTGTCCTGATTAGTGGGCTGGCTTCTGGTGAGCGGAAATGTGTCACAGCACTGTCATTGGTTGATTTCGGAGTACTAGTGACGTCGTTCAAAGTAGTTCATTTTTTTCAAAATGATTTTTAATAATTTTTTCATACATTTTCGGGAAACTTCGCCGCACAATGGCGGCCTCTGTGGTGTAGTAGTCAGATGCTTGACTCACGCACGAAAGGTTCCGGGTTCGATTCTAGGTGAGAAAAAAAAATAAGATGTGATTTTTCTCAAGCTTGGGTGTTCCGTGATGTAATTCAACACTGCAATTAGGCCTGTTGTGATGCAAAAAACGAAAAAAATAAAAAATAAATAAATTAAAAACAGTTCAAAAATGCTCTTATTTTTACTGCGGGCAAGAAAACATCTTTTTTTATTATGATGAACTTCTTCATTGACCACGATTTTTTAAAAATATTCACTGACTTTTAATGATATTATAGTATTTATTTCGTCATTATTTTTTTTGCATTACAATAAAGCCAGGAAAAGCTCAATTACAGTCATAAATATATGTAGAATACCCAGGCTAAGAAAAATCACATAAAATCACTACAAACATTAAAAATGTAATAAAAATCTAAAAGTACTTAATTGCACCAACTTTCGTATATAGTCAGAAACATACTACTCCGTTATTTCAGCTCAATGTACAAAAAATAATTGGAACACAATTATCTAACAATATATATGTATATATATAAATACATATATATCTGTTGATGGTCTAGTTGTTACTAAAATTTAAAGATAAATATGGACAGCGAACTATAGATTAATATATTCCCAAAATATTTAATATGCTGCCACATGACTTGAAAACTTGTCTAAAAAGAAATTAATTTTTCTTTTGGTTCGAAAGTAAATCGAAGACTGTTTCTACTCTGATTTATTATTTACATACAAATTTTATAAAAAAATATTTTTTTCTTTTCCCTTGTTATTTTTTTACTTTGATGTGTTTTTTAGATCTTTATGTGTATAATTTCAATTGTAATATTTTTTTTCGATACATATCGAAAACATATTTTAAGTTTTGATTTATTTTGTTTTATTTAAAAAAAGTTGTAGTTGCATTTCAGAGCACTTACTATTTTTCTCTAAAAGCATTAAAACCATGTATATGTATGTGTATATATTTTAATTTAATTGTTATTATTTGCTTTTTTAAACATTCGAATTATTTTATCTTGTTTTGATATTATTTTTATTTTGAAAGCATCAAAACCATTACACTTACGATTATAAATGATTTTAAATGATCATTTATCATTTATCGTAAATATGTGATTTTGTTTTTATTTTTATGTTCGAAATGGCAGAAATTAAATCCGTGCCAAGCCGGAACATAGAAAAAACTAAAAAAATAAGAAATTCAATTAAAACAGAAATATTGGTTTGTGTTGATTTATCTAAATATTTTAATTTTGGGGCGGTTTTTAACGAGATGTAAATAACTTACTATTAATAAATGAGCACCAAATCGATGTGGAGCGGGGTTCGAACCTAAACTTTTGATCTGTGAGCTCAGCACAAGTCACAGGACTACGATTCGATTCAATATTATAAATCATGGCCAAATAAAAGTATACGATATAAGTTTTTTATATGCACGTGAAATAATTTATTTATATTTCATAGAAATACATAAACATGGGTGACATATATGTTATAATTATTTTTTTCTTAATTCTTAATTAAGAAAAGTAATTTATTTTTGTTTTAGTAGTTGTTAAATATCTTAGAGTATCAGCGAGTAATTTTCGTACAACCATATTGTAAACACAAGTAAATATTATATTATGTTCCCAATCCAAACAAAGTCGGTTCTGAGCTTTACTTAAGAGACAAGACTAAGTGTATCTTAACCGGGCAGCTGCTAATTTAACACCAGCTCCATTACACGTGTTCCACTTCCTTTATATTTCGGACATGGACCTTAAACGGAAGTACTCGTCATCCCTTTTAGTCCAAATAGCATTTGAATGAGAATTTCGGAAGTTAAATAATAATAGTACTCAGAGGAAATGGCTCCGAAGGAAACTAAGCACCTTCAGATAGTGACTTTCCCTTTTGATGTTTGATGTTAAAAGGCACAGCGCTTAAAGTTGAAGCCTGTATTATAAGATTTGATAAGGGTGAGATCTGTTTGTTCTAAAATTATTGTACCTAGGTGCAGTTTGCTAAAACTGGACTATCAGAATGCGCTGTAATTGTCAGTTGAAGATGAAATCTTAAAAGTGTTTAATTCTAGTATTGATTTACAAAATTTTGAACATACTCGTAAATAAGTGCAGTAGTCGCAGTAAACATTGTTATTGAAAATATATTATTCATTGTAACGGGGTACATTTGATAGCCGTCACAGGAAATATATAATTACAACCAATCTTTCTGATTTTTTCCTATGGCGAACGCATATACGATGCGAGTCCTTTCTAAGCTTTCTTTTCATGACAGAATGCGAACCGAGGAACTGCTGATCTTCAAAAAAGGGCTACCTTAAGTGCAAGTGATTTAAATGGCTTTTATTTTTGCAGATACAGTGTCTTTTAATCGCATAAGTAGTAGTAAGTACGAAAAAAATATTGTTTCAAAGCTAAAAAAATATTTATTGAACCTCAGACTGAAGACTCAGACGAGTTAAGTTTTCATGCAGTTTGTCAACAATTTCCTGAAAATCACCTACAGACTTTTCAAAAAGAACTGTATCGTCTCCATACTCCAAATCGCAAAACTTTAGGGGGGAGTTCACTTCCATGCCTCAATAAGGTGGTATTGGTTTACATAAGATAAAATCCATCAGTATGATAAATAAGAACGGTGCAAGGACGCAACCTTGCCTCACTCCAGTGAAGACCCCAAACCAATCAGTTAAAGAGTTACCAATTCTCACACGATAATTGCTATATATGTGGAGCGCTTTTGTAATAGCAATAATGTTAGGAGGAATATCATACACCTCAATTTTTTTTAAAGAGATGGTCGATGCGGACTATTAAATGCTTTTTCGTAGTCAATAAAGCAACACGCAAGGGGTGAGTTCATTTCATTGTTGGAGAATGCATCTTATGTTATGGATATGGTCTGCACACGAGTTACTGGGAATAAAACCAGTTTGGTTGACTCTCAGAATCTGCAGTGCAGGAGCTATTATTCCGCCCAAGATTATGTGAGCAAGAATTTTTCCTGGAACGATCAGAAAAGTTATTCAGCGGTAACTATTGCACTCTTAAGGATCGCCTTTCTTTTAAAATGCAACGATCGTAACTTCAATCTAATCCCTCGAACAGAGTTCGTCATCCCAGATTTTTGATAGTGAAATGTGGAGAGGCTGAACAATTGCATCCAAACTACTTTTTATCAGCTCTGGACTTATTCCATCTTCGCCCGGCGTTTTACCATTCTTCAGACATAGAATTAAAAAAAAATATTTAAAAGTTTACCGTATTAGAAAACAATGTTTTCCGACGTAAGAATTTGATCTGTGTTTTTGTTACGAATCGGTGAAGAAATGTTTAACTTTAATTTTGACAAAAACGTTTTCAATTTAACAAATAAAAAAAAGAGAAATGAGGGAGTTCAGCGGTTTTTAATTTAAAAAAAATATTTTAAACTATCACACTAAGTCTAAAGTATCATCGTCGCTACGATTCTTGAAAGAAGATCATTTAGAAATTACTGTGACGTCATAAGTTTAGTTTGGTGGGATTTCTGACGTTTATAAGGAGACGTATTAAAAAGTGAAAAACATGGCTTCTCAGAAACTGGGAACTTATCACAACACATAACAACGTTATAATTGATTAGTTATTGTTGACTCAAACATGTGACGTTTCAAAGAATATAGTTCGTTTTTATTAAAAACATTTTTCTGCGTTTTATTATACATTTTCGAAAAACTTCGCCATTCAAATAAGAAAACCTTTTTAAATCTAATTTCCCAAAGCACTGAACTTCCATATTGTTTCATTAAAACGTTTTCTCAAATGGACGAACATTTTCCAAATTAAAATAATATTATTCAAATAGATTTTAATGAGCTCAGTGAAAACATTTTATTGCGAAATCATTATAATGGCGACCAGAATATAATAGAAATCCATTAAACACGATTGCTCTTACTTTGAAGCATTCAAAAGAAGAATAATAACAAAGAAAAGTAATTATTAAATAAGAAATAAGTCAATTTTCTCGTAAAATAATTTTGGTGGCATAGAAAACTTTTTAATGTTTTAAGATGATTTTCAATAGGTATTTTATGAAGCAGTTTTCTTTATAAAAATTTGGTTTTAGTACTTTTTTTGACTATAGGCTAGTGGCTGAAGTTAAAAAAAGCTTAAACTTAAACTGTTTTGCGTTTGGTTTAATCTTTATTCTTTCACGCAATCCTTTTTGTACATTTTGACACAAACGCATTTTTTGTACGACTTACTCGATGATAGGTAAAATTAATAAGGAAGAGTTGAAGGAATAGAGAGGTTTATTTATTTATTTAGCAATAAACACAGCACGTAGTGCCATTTACTTTACAAAAAATACATAGTGTGTAGAAATAAACATTTCAAATAATATACCGTAGATAAACGAAAATAAAAAAAAGCATGAAAAGTTTATATGCACATATTAAAACACAACGGTTTTATTCAATAAACACGCTTAAAAATTGTGTAAAAAATAAATTATTAAAAGGCATTTAACAACAAAAATTACGAAAAATGTTTTTTTGTTCGGAGATTAAAAAAAAAGAAAAAAAAGGACATTTATCAGCAACGTCAGAATAGTTATTTCCGAGTACATGGAGTTGAAAAAGAATAGCATTATAAGAGTATACTCTTCGCAAATTCTTGCAACTAAATGGAGAAACTTGACGAGTCATTCGTCCAGGTACCTTGAAGTTAATGAGTGCTCACACCACCCGCTGACTGTGACTTTTTGTCACTGTCACGTTGTGTCACTGTGGGTGCGCTCACTACTGGTGACAAAATGTTCATTTAGCGATGGATTTCGAAAAGTTTGCAGTGATTTGCGCTCTTGATTTACGCAGAAGGAAAATTGGTCAGCTGACCAACCAAACTAAAATATGCGTTTAGCAGAAAACAGCCAGATCAAAAATTAAAAGATACCTCATTCAAACTTTGTAAGTATGACTTGACATTCTGTATTAAAACTTTTTTTTTTTTACAGGTATTTTTAAATTAACAAATTTTAAAATTAAAATACTTATGTGTTTATTAACTATGGCTTGGCAGTTTGTAGCAAAACATTGAATTGACCTTACCGCACCCGATAATACAAATATCATATGTGTTCAAAATTGTCAACCGGCTGCTTTTTGCATTTTGACGTTAAATTGTACTTCGATTAATTATTCATTTAGGCGATGCGTTTTTTTTAAATGTAATAAGTAATGTTATATTTATTAGGTCATAATTTTACTTTAATAGTTATTGCCAGTAGTTCAACACATACAACAAATCATCACCAGACAAAAAAAGATATAGAAAACTGACCCTTGGAAATCCAGTGGCGTCCGCTTCGATCCGTTTTTTGTAGACCACTCCAATGAGGTTATAATTTGTATGGATTTAAGCCGTCGTTAGCTTGTGGAGATGAGGTGAGCAAAATGTTGCTGTGGAGATCTTGAAGAACAAATAGAATCAGTATTAAAATTGTCACAAGTCTGCGTTTCTATTTGCATGAGTCAGGTTTTCTTCAGGCGCGGTAATACCGATCGAGTAAAAATGATGCCCGCCATCTCTAGGCGAGGACTTTAACTACATTACATTACTGACTTAATTTTTTAAGATCCTCACAACTTTCTAATTTGTTTTGACTACGTATTTTTAAATTTTTTTATTATATTTTTTACTCTATTTTTTAATATGTTTTTTGTTCTACCATATATTTAAAATATATGCAAAATACCGAGTAAGAAGCGACTCGGTTGTTTGCTATGTTTTTTTTTTTAATATCCTTTTTGCTTTATACGTTCACTTTTTTACTATGACTTTAAATACTTTTCTTACTGTGTATTCTGTTTTTATTTCGCATTTAACTTAGTTTTAAAATATTTTTATGTACATATTGATTTATTTTTAATGTTTTTTACAATGTTTTCACTAAATGTATTACCATGTTTTTACTCCATTTTTTACTTTGGTTTTCAGTTGTCCTCTATCTTTATAACTGTTTCCATATATTGATTACTGTTTTTTATATTTTTATATCTTAGAACAGGGTAATAACCCTAGATAGGCAGTTAAAACAACATTGTATAAATTATAATTTTGTGTATGTTATATAATGATAATAAATAAATAATAAATAAAAAACATTTAATTAAAGAACTCAATCAAATGTGCTGTCATAAATCAATTTAAGGTATCCCTTTCCGACAGGTGTAATTGTCGCGTCAAATCGATCTGAAGCCATAACAATATGTATCTCCTTCTCACATGAATTAATGAATCGTGATATGCTGTCTCTTTTTTTCGAATTCCGAAAAAATATGTTTAACCTGAGACGGAGACAGTAAAGAGATAACTTATATTTTTTTTTATTTTGTTTACCATAACATTGTAACGGAGCTTTACTTATTTAGTATTTTATTTTTCACTTTTTGGCATGAACATTTGACAAATGATGTACTCTGCTTAGTGTTTATTTAAAAAAAAAAATATTGATTTAATTTAAAGATGCTAGAATACCCCTCGTCCGTGCGCTTTGTAACTGAAAGGTGATCGGCAATCTTGCTTCAACGTGTAAATGTAATCAATTATAAAATACCTTCATTTGTAAATGGGGTCTAGAATTTCAACCGTCCATGCGCACAGTAGCTGCAAAACCTGTTAAATTCTAACTTTTATTGTTAAAAATGAGTTATTGGTTTATTTTAATTCATTCAAACACTAAACTTTAATGTCCAATTTAAACTCAATGTCAATAGTTTTCTTATCGTTCATGCGCTCTGTAGCTGCAAGACGTGCTGGGATATTTATTTATTGTACAACGCCCTTGAAGAAATTATCCGGAAAATGGCGCTACATAAATTATCCGACTATTGTTAATGTGTCTATTGTTTGCTAACTCATAAGTCAGCGGATAAGTTAGCAACCTCGAAACCGGTCGACGTAGGTATAACTCAAATATAAAGAGGCTCATATAAATTTGTAAACATAAAAGACTTTAATAAAAAAATTAAAAAATGATGCTACCCTGAACAGGAAGCATTTAAAAGGGTATAAAAGAATATGGTACTAAGGCTAAGTGAGAAACGTTGAACTTTTAAAGCGTTACATTTAATTTCACGAAAAATAAAAGTTTTATTAGACTAATTCATTAGAATAAGAACGACGTAAAGTAAACAGTGATGCCTCCATTTATATTCATTACTTTAATTATGATAATAATAAGCATGAAGGTGATGCCTAGAGGAAATTTTCTCATTCCAGCAGTGGTAATAAGGACAAACTTTCTGAAAAGGCGAAATTTATGCGCGTAGACGTATTTTTAACTGCATATAAAAACCTACAATAATACTCAAAGAAGGAAATAAGTTTTTTTAGAAGAATAATCAGGAAATGGAGATATGATTTTGAATTTGAAAACAAGTGTACAGAACAATTGACGTTTATAAGGAACAAATTATAACAGGGATGGAGAATACCTTAGAAAAAGAAATATGGAAGTCTAGGCATCTACAGGGTGTATGACCTGTCATTGGTTGATTTAAGTGGCCACTTTACACACTGTGTAACATTCAGCATTTTGCCTATATTTGAACATCCATATTTCTTCATTTTTTCATTTCTTCCATTTGTTAATTTTAGTGAAGTCAAAGAGCTGAAACCTTTATTGTTGTGAAGAGATTCATCTGGCTGAATAATTTCACATACTAGGCAACGCCTGAAAACAATTTTCCAATTTTTAAACTTCTTCTTGGACCAGTTGGTTTTTATTAGAATGTTTGTAGACAAACGTTTGTAAACATTTGGACAAACTCAAATATTGTTTATAAGGAAGTTCATTAGAGGGAAAAAAAACAAAATTGATTGAAATAGATTGAAGAAAACCGAAACTGTTTAAATTATTTTAGTCTTTTTAGGCACAAAAATATCGCGAGGAGTTCAAATTTATTGCAACGCAGAGGAAAATCATTTTTAAGAGGAGAATATGGAAGTTCAGGCATTTACATGACTTAACATCAGTCACTGGCCGGCTTCAATGGCATCTAGAACATTAAAAAATGTAGTTTAGGGCGTTGGTAAGTAGTTGAAATAATTCAACAAGATGAAACTCACCCGCATCGATACTCATTCAAAGGTAAAAAAAGGAAGAATAAGGAGGGTGGATGTTAAAATATAAGCAAAATGGTGCATGTTATGGGCCTGCCACACACTCGACGAGTGGCATGGGAAGTAGCGAGGAAAGGAGGCAGAGACGTAGTGTGGCAACATTACTCGTCATGCCTCACGTCATGCTCCTCGTCGTGCCTACCGCTCCCTATTTTGTCGATTTTTTGAACGCGAGTCAATGGACCGGCAATATGAGCGCGAGTTAGTGGCCACATAATCACGCGGTTGCAGTATGCATCGAGCGCTCGCACAAGACGCACGCGTCATTTTTGAATTATGTGTATTCTTTGTATGACATTTAAAAAAAAAATATTTTTAATTTTTTTTTTGGTTGTTTTATTTACAATATACATAAGAGGTGAAACAGAGTATTGAAAAAATAAAAGATAATTACATATGAATGAAATACACATCAGTAAAAATAGTAAACGAAAAAATCCCACAAAGGCATGGCCTGTTCGCACGAGAAATGTTTATGAATTTTCGCTCCTATAATAAATAGACAGGTATAATATTTTTGTGCAATATAAGAAAGAGAAATTAAAATATTCTGTAAAAGATTAAAAGGTACTTTTTTATTTTAAAGTAATAAAAAAGGACATTAAAAAATTTAAAAAAACATAAGAATATCCCATTATTCCATATTAGTATACATTGATATAATTAGCTGTACTAAAAATGCATAGCGCGCACGCTGTCACAGTTTCATCGTCCATTGTATAGAAAGACAAATGACAAGTGGGGAACGTCGCGATTAATTGCGCGAGTAGAGCAGTGTGTGGGCGGAGAGGGCTACATCGGGCTAGAGGGCGGCAGCGCGAGGAGCATGAGCATGAGCAGCGCAAGGAGCATAGTATGGCGGGGCTATTTTAGTTACCCGAAATATGTCTATATTTGAAAAGATAAGATTCAGTAAATACATTTATCTTCCTACTGGCATTACCATTGGCAGGCTGGTTCTGGAATCAGGAAAATTAAACAGCTTAGGCTGCCTATGTCTATTAGGATCATGAAGAAAAAAAATATGACGACAGACTAGCACCTTTAATTCTTCTTATGTATTTTTTTTGTGACAATATAACTTTTAAAACTTTAACATTTGAATTTGCTTTGTTAAGTTAAACTTTATTTATGCAACTGCTCTAAATGAATTATTAAGTGTTGATATTTTATAATGGGTACACATATCTATCGTAGCGTGCACAGCTTGTAGTGGGTACCTATTAGTGGTTTTAAGTCAGCGTTTACCAAAGTAGGTAATATTTTTCAATTTATGAACACGCGCTGTTATAACAGGTATATGGAAGGGAGAGTTGACAGGGGTGGCCTGTGGTGGATGAAGTAATTAAAACAGCCCCTACTGGTAGCGAGCCAAATCTGCAGTGGAAGCAAATTTTTACACGAACTCAAGAGATGCTTATTTGTTAGTGGTCCTACTTACTCAGACGTGTTTAATAGGGTGTTTAAACTTCTGTAGTTTGTAAAAATTAAAGTTTGTTGTGTAATGTTCCTGAAGATTTTTATGTTTTTGAGATATTGTAAATTAATATGATAAATTTATTTCGGTTTAGGGGGTGTTTTTTTCTAATGTAATATTTTTTTGTACTACAATAGGCCAGGAAGTGCAATTGCTGTGGTTAAATACAACAATCATCCAGGTTTAAGAAAAAAATATATTTAATTATCAGTTTACGGATAAATATATAAACATATTGATAGTTTAAACTTCAAGCCGTCGTCGCTTTATTACAGTATTATTGAGTGAATACATACAATTCGATGGCAGGCCCTACTATGTATACATTTTAGATAGTTTTTTTTCAAATATTCATTTATCGTGTACATCTGTTTGTATTTGAAATAAATAAAATAAAATAAAAATAAAATAATATCTTCATACTAAAAATATTGAACAAGACTAAAGTAATTGTTTTTTTTTAATTCTCCAAAGGCTTGAAAAATGACCTTAGATTTCGTTTGCACTAAAATAGAAACTAAATATACTCATTTAACAACGATTTCACTTGAAAATTTCTAATAAATACGGCACTTCTAAAAAAAAACTATTTAAAAATTATCAGAATTTCCAGTATTAAAACCAGTTCCATCAGATGTGTATTTGAGGTATCTATGTACTTGTTACTTGAGTGATAGATTATTTTTAATCCTTGATAAAGAAACGACAAAATTCTTATATGTAAAATGTCTCAACTGAACATATGAAACCCCAGTGAGGTCATGTTATTTTTATTATTAATTATAGTTTATAATGGGAAAAAGTATGAATAAATAAATATCATAAAATCTGAAAATTTACTCAAATTACGTTCCTAAATAATACATTAATATTGTATAACTGTATAGTAAATTAACAAGTAGGTAGTAAAGTTATTGATGTCTGCCTTAAAACAGGTTGTACCTAGTTAGGCAGACTAGACATGATTCAGAGAAATCTATTACCTATGTGTGTATGTAGTAGATAAAGTAATTGTTATTTTTGTTAATAAGCTATGATTATTATTATTATTATTATTATTAATATACAAATCAAATTCACAAAATTATTATTATTGCTAAATTGCTAAATAAATAAAAACATTATTTAAAAAAAAATCCTTACCAAGAAACTTCAACAAGTTAACATAAAATTTTATAAAACTATAAAGAAAACCTATTGTGTGTATAAAATAATACCAATATGTGATACTTTAAATATTATGTAGAACAGTTTCTCGTTATTGGCGAAATAAGGTCAAAACCTATTTGCATAATAGAAGAAGGATATTGGTCGTAAAACTCCTTGCCCGAAGGTATAAAAGTCTTAAGACTAGTTTTTAGAATTGATATCCGAAACTTTTTACTTCAAAAGTCTATATTTTCGCAGTTAAGAACCTTTAGTATACCGAAGTGAACTGATACATTGCTCTATAGGGATATTATGAACTCAAAATAAAGTTCGATTCACGAACGTCAATGGTGCGTAAAAACGTAATAATGATAAATATGTTTTTATTGCCGGTAGATGTTACCTCAAAGTTCAACTGGTGAGGCTTATAATCGATGTATAAAAATAATCGATTCTTATCTTATATATTATTATTCTAAAAATGATTGATTGTGTCTGTCATGTACTGGCCCGTTTCTGCCAATCCACTCGGACTGGTAAAACTAGGGTGGGTGGATACTTTTCATAATTTTCTTTTTTGGATTTATTTATTTAGTTTCTACTTGCGGATGCAAATTTCGCTCAAAGAAATCTAGTGGAGATTAGTCGGCATCATAGTGTACTGGTTCGTGTATTTACCTACCGATTAATTAATGAAATAATAATTAATCACTCCACCCTATTGTTTTTTTACCATGCCCGCTGATTTTCGCTGTGACGTGGTGATCGGTCACATTCGTGCATAGGAATATCAGTCTTATTTTCGAAACAAATCGAACTCATTTTAGTCTGGTGAAATTTTGACGCTCAAACCATTGAACGGAATGTAACAGAACTGGACACTGTCGGTCTAAATCGCTTTGTATAGCTCCGTCTTTGTCATTCATACATTAATTCTACACTGAACACTTGCGACAGAGACGATGCTCTACAAAGCCAGCAGTCTCTTTCTTAACCCAAACACTTTGTGAAAAAATGGAACTCAGGGAAACTATCTAATGCCCGTATGCACAGACAAAACTTAAGGTGAGGAAAGTACATTCTAATTTAAAATGCAGAGAATAACCCGAAGGTGAAGACAATAGAATGTACTCTCCTCACTTTAAGGTTTGTCTCTGCATAAGGGTATAATTCTTTTGACTGAATTAATAATGAAATCGCATATCATTTAGAATATTTCCCTTCCGGTTAGACTGAAGTTAATGGTTTAAAGTGAATCCTTTGCAAACATATTTTCTGTATGCAACCGTCAAAATAATAATAACCTGTATCTTAGGATAAACCATGGGATTCACATTGAACAAAATGTTCAGGAAACAAGATTTTGTGATTGTACGATTTCCAATAAATCAAAACTTTTAAACCAAATGAGGAAAATATGTTTCACTCTAAAGTATAATGACACTACGCATTAAAATAGAATATCTGGAACTACTGATGTTTTTTTGTTTTTGAATTTAAACAAAGTGAACTTTAGATTTCTTATTATTCTTATTTTTTTGTGGCTCACCATAAATGACACAAATTGCAACGTATCTTTACAGTTACACCGAGGTAAGATGACCAGTCTTACGCTTCAGGTGCCAGTCAAGGGACCATGACGTATTCCAGTGTAAAATGAGTATTTTAAATATTTCATGTCAATCATGTCAGAAATCAAACTCGAGATCCTAATTAACCAAGCTCCTAAGAAGCGATTAACTGAGTCACATAGGTCCGATTTAATAAGGCTACCAGGACATATTCATAAGGGTCCGCAGTGCTGATTACTAGTATGTAACAGTTGGCGATGGCTGACTGCTTTCTTCATTCGCTCACACAAGCATAATAAAGTTATTGATAGTTTCAATCTTTGCAAAAAATATCATTTTTTCATACATAAAAATGAAATACTCGTAGTTTGGATATTTTATGGTATAAATGTTTTTTTTTGATACAATGATACCGATAATTATTTGAATTGTCACATAATAAAAAATAACGCAGACCAAAACTCGGTTGTAGCATCGCTTATGACTATTTGAATAAACCAACCGAGTTGATTATCAAAATAACCGATCATCAATTTTTACATCACTATACCCCTCATAAAATATGTTTTTTTCAAAGCCATTTTAGATCAAAAGAAAGCGGATGATTTTTTACAATCGGGGGCTTAAAGTAATATATGGCAAAATTTTCCCATAAAATTTACTAAGGGCACTCATCTTTGCGTCGTTTGTATTCAAATGCAGGCTCAACCAGCGTAATGGGTCGGTGATACAATTTATCATCATAGTAGGTTAAGAGTCAATTAACGTGTCTATAACTGCTGATGAGAGCTGGAAAATTCAGATTTACCTTAATGTATTGAAAATAGGTTTGCAATAGGAAAAATGGTTTGTCAATAAAACATATAAAGAGGTAAAAATGGTATTGATGTAAGAGTACTAATAGTAGTGTATATGCCACTGCATTAATAAACCAATTGTAATGCATATCTTTTGGAAAAAAAAAAAAAAATATTTGTTTAGGAATCCAGAACTGTAAAAAACATATAAAAATCTAACCCTCTTCATAAACAAATCCGGAATCTTAACATGGTATCTATTACACCACGAAGTAAAAATTGCGATTTTAAGATATTTGATTTTTTTCTTGTTCGTCTTCCCAAGCGGAAGCAACTTAAAATGAGTTCTTGTTTGAATCATGTGTCCCCGATAGATAAAATAATTACTGGACCGATTTATGCGCGGTTTTCAGCGAAATTATGAATTTTGCCATAAGCAAATTTATAACTTTTAAAATCTTTAATCCGTTAGTAAAAAAAAATTGAGGATCGTAAATATTGTATTCATCGTTTACCAGAGTTCGATGAAAATGCATGTACAAAAAAATGGAAGGATGTTTTTTTGTGTACGAAAAAAGTTTGTTTTTTAATGTTTACAAACAACATTAGCTTTTTATGGATCCCAATTAGATTCTTTCCTCATATTCTTTAAAATTTCTACTCATTTATTTTTCTTTAATGAATTTTCAGTAATGATAAAATAATATATTTTTATTCTTTATTTGGATAATCGACAGCTACGTTAATAATATATATTTTTAAAACAAAACAAATAAGACAATTGCAGGTTTTTACAACTAGCACCACAGTAAGTTAAATATATTCTCAAACATAAATAAACAATGATCTAAATCCAAAAAAAAAAAAACTTAAAAATTATTTCGAAAGCAAACGCCGCACGTCATTATAATTATTCGCAAATAAATATATGTTTAATGATTTTGTTATTTTTTTATTGTTATTAATTAATCGATTGTGTTCATTTAATATAAATACGAGTAGAACAAAAGTAAAGCGTTGCCGGGTTTAGCTCGTTGGGAATAAAAATAAAACTTCTTATTTTAGTATTCTGTATAAATACTATCAACATTTCCCCCACCCACACGGATTGGTGCATATGGCAATGCATTTGCACGCTAGTTGTAGCGTATCTAGATCTTTTTTGTTACAAGAAGGTTAGTCTTCCACTACAGGTACTAGTCCAGGAACAATAAAAAACATAAACAATTTCAATTTTCGATTTACAAAAAACATGTACAATTTCCTAGTAATAAATTATACGTAGAGAGTGGACTCCTTACTTTTAGAAAATTATTTTTATGTCAGTGCCTGAAATATGTTTTCTTGAATAGGAAATTGTTTAGTAATAATTTAAATCGTATTAGTTATAGATCCGATAGTGTACTGTCAGTTCCAGGATGCAGAACTAAGTTCGCACAGAGGCACTCCTTACATGTTGGTCCAAGATCCTTCAATCTTCTAACTAAGAAACTACAAAACATTAAATCACTGGTACAGTTTAAAGTAGGTTTGAGGTCTTAAATTAGCATGGAAGAAACAGATAGACGAATTTTTTAAATTTTTTTTTAAAGGATTAAAATCGAAAATTGCACACTGCAAATAAATCAGGTTTTCGTAATATCAGCATATGTTAATTTGGTGTTTCTTTTATTTTTTTTTTTCTTTTCATGGTCATGTCATACCATATTTACATGATATAAACTTTTTAATAATTAAAAAAGGAATGACCTACGCTCAGACGCTGAAGTCTTTGTGAGCATTTTTTACAATTTATGTTATAGCTTAATTTTAAGATGCATTTTTCTTAAGTGTATTTTTGTAATTATATTTCTTTGTAAATAATATATGCATGGAAAAATAAACAAAAAATAAAAAAAATATTGCATTCTAAAAGCACCTTATGCACCAATATTTCCCGTCGACCCTACCAGGAATCGAACCTAAAACCTTAACAATGGTAGACAAACAATAGTACGGTACGAGGTGAACGTGTTTCCACTCGATTTTCTTTTTCAGGATGGCAGTGATCGGGTGAAAAATACTCGTCCATTGTTCTGGTTCTATTCCACACACATTCCAACTTTTAAAAAATTATAAATATAAGAAATTATATTTAGCATATAATAATGCAACATTTTAGTGAGTTAAGACTTATGCGATAATGGAAACTATGCTTGTGACAAAGGTGACGCCAGAATTATACAAATACCAACCAAAACCCCGTATTTTCTGTTCGAGAGGTTTCTTGAAAACACTTCCTCAGGGTTAACTGTATCCATTACATCATCATGTCTGAGACTTTCTAGACCATAAACTAATTTTGTTTAAAAAATGATTTTCTTTATTGCTATTTACTAGGTATATTATATTGTTATTGAAACATATAAATGTCTATAATGAAATCATAATATTGCTAAGATACACAGAAATATTTGCCGTATATCTATTTCTCTATGTATATTTATCAAACTAGTCGTACTAAGTTCATACTCTGGCGGGTTTATTGCTTACGAGAAATTTATTACTAACAAAGTTGTCAAGCGTTACGAATTATGACATGAAATCACGATCAATTTTTATTTATGAAAAAAAGTTTTGTGTTGAAGTATGTACTTCGGTTTAAGATTGAATGAGCAACAAAAGAATATTCGTGGTTAACTTTCGTTGGAATTCTAAATTCAAATACTTTTGCTTTAAAGCCATGTTAAATTTGATTGTAAAGAATCATAGACAGAATGTCAATATATCACAAACCTAAAACCATAAATGTCGTGACATCCATATTCGTGAATTATTTTACCTTTCTTCATATATCTGAACAACATAAAAATAGGAATGATATTGTTACGATGTTGTAAATACAAGAAACAGCGGGTTCTAAAAGTTAGCGGTAGATTTTTTAGTTTAAGAACTGAACAAATAAACGACAAAAGATATCCAGTAAGAAATCGCGCCCATTAATATCAGCCTCCACCGAGGCGTGTTGAAATAAATTGTTAACCATTGTTCAGCCGAACACTTGGGAACTTGTCGATAATTACCGGTCGAAATATGTAAGGCTTTGTGATGGGAGAGTTTCCCGAGTCAGGGTTGGGGTGGACACCCCAAGCAGGTGAGTCAAGAAATACGTGGAATACTTGTCGCATTCTTCCTGACCACCGCGGTCATTTGAGAAATAGGAAACGTTCCTAATCTAGAACATGAAAAACAAAAACTTTTTTAAAAGGTTTTTTAAAACATGTTTTTAACATCGTTTAAAAATGAAATTCATAAAGCAAACTCAGGTTATGATGTCGTGTCTTTCATCTGGAGCCCAACATATAGGGGAGCATGGGTAAAAGGGAACTACTTTTTTAAAAAATGGGTGTTTTCGTAAAAATGATCAAGATAAATCAGAAGCGTAAATTACTTATTTACTGCATTTAGGAAACATTAAAATGAATTTCAGCGCATGTAGATGTGACAAGATACGGGAGGCAACTAAATGTACTGGATGGGCACGAGTATGCGGCACGTTTTAAATCGTATTTCAAAGTTATATGGTCAATGATTCGATCCTCCCCATGGCTCACTCCTACCCGTGTTCGCCTACATATGTGCCGCACTGTAATTAGATACAGATTAAGACTACACACTACCGTCAGATATACTCGTATTTAATATATATTATAATAAGGAACTTCAGCCCTACAAAAAATGTTTTTTTGCGCGCGGTAAAAATTAGAGCATTAAATTGTACCGTTAAATTTCTTAAAAATGTACGAAAAAAATAAACACATATTTTAATAAAAACGCACCACTTTGAATGACGTCAATAGTTCATATAAACTATCTAATGTTATGAGAGCTTTGAAGGATATCTGGTTTGGTTACCGTAAACGAACCAACCGAAAGAACTGGGTTAAAACAACCTCTGACGTCACACGCGGAGTTATTTCAGAAATACAAAACTTTAAAAAATCATAGCGCTGATAGTACAATATATGAAAATTATTTTTAAAAAATTTGGCTTAGTTTAATATTCCATTAACAAAAAAAAAAAAAACGAAAAAAAGACACTAAACTTCCTTATTAGTATATATATTATAATAAAGTAAAATCATAAAAAAAAATATAAAAAACATAAAAAAAAAAAAAAAAAAAAATAAAAAAAAAATAAATAAAATAAAATAAAATAAAAAAAAATAATAAAAAAAAATATAAAATAAAATAAAATAAAATAAAATAAAATAAATTAAATTAAAATAAAATAAAATAAAATAACAAAAAAAAAAATAAAAAAAAAAAAATAAAAAAAAATATAATAAAATAAAATAAATTAAATCATTACTTTCTTACGTTAATGTACAATAGATATGCAAGCGGTTTCAGGACCAGACCGCGGCCCTTTAGAGGAACATTCCTGGTAAACATTTTTTTTTCCATGAGGAATTTTCCTCTGAAGTTTCGCGGTTTGGCTTTCAAACACCGTTTATATGTATCGTATTTTAACTCAACAAAGTTAATACACTTCTGCATTTATGCACTCAAGATAAAATTGGATCAAAATGTATTACAGAAATAGACCCGTAGGTAGATCAGCATAAACGACGACCATTTTATCTAAAATTGATGGTGCATACTAAGCCATCGATATAAGTAAACGTGCCCGGAAGTTAAGCTATCACTTTACTCTGGGTATAGAGCCTTAAACGTATTGCCTTGAGAACCGATCCGGAAGTATTACAGTTTTATTTTTATAATACTCAATTTCAAAAGTCGCGTAACGTATCGAGTCAAATTTGCATTAGGTTCTATATGAATTGTCATTATATCAGTCTATGAATTTGTACAAACAGATTTTATTAAGTACGCTTTATAATTGGAACCTTACATTTTACAGTTGAAACGTGTTTTCACAGTAGGGGTTTCAAATTATAAGTAATAGGAACAATTTTCTAGTCGCGAGATCAATTTGACCCTTTCAGAGTTGTATATGTTCCTGGGGATATAAACAAATACTTTATAAAGTTTATATTTGAAGCACTAACTTTGTGGTTTTTAATTAAAATTAAAATTAAAATATATTATTTTCAAAATATTATTTACCGACCGCTTTTGAAGCTCATAAGCTTCATTATCATATTTTAACAAGAGCAACACGACAAAATGACTGAGCTTATTGGCTCCATATGTTTAGATTTAATATTTAGTAGACACTGTTAAAATTAAATAGAACAAGATTTATTTGTAAATTATACATTGATAAAGGAGCTTAAGCAATTTTGAAACCAGATATTTTAATTAGAAAAAGTATTTTTTTTATGTATTAAAAAGTAACGTGAAATTTTTTGGCATTTATTAATTAAAAAAAAAAGGTTTTGTCTCTTCTCTAGAAATAATTTAACGTTTACTTTTAGTTAACATTAGGTATCAAACAGATTTTCAAACATAAACTCAATATTACTTTATTTTTTGTAATATATATTTTAAACTTGCAAAATAGTAAATCAAAAACGAACCATCATGTATTTTCCCCGTAGAAGTAGGCAGAGAGCATAAAATGCTACATAAATCTATCTTTGCATATAAATATCGTTTTTTCTATATTTATACATCTTCTCATGATCGCACGCTAATTATTCCGACTTTATAAATTAGAATGACGACTGGAATTCACTCAAAAACAAACATATCAGATTGAAACTAGCTGTTAAAATAATGAATTTTTATGTAAAACGGCAAACACTTACCTTAGACACTGATTTAGGGATAACAGTGATTAAAACATAAACCTCGTTTAAGCGATGCAGAAAGAAGCGCTTAGACAATCTTGTACAAAAGTAGAACCTGAACTTTTTACTGATCTGTTATAAATAAAGCAATTTATATTTATATGCCACACACAAGTTCAGTATTAGTTAGAACACAACAATTTTATATTTACAGCTGATGATGGGTAATTCTAAACACCCGAAACTTTTTGTGTTCTAACTTATAAATAACTCATGTGTAGCGTATAAGACATATAGTCATGACAAGCGCCGTGGCGCAGTTGGTTAGACGGCTATTTGTGTAACTGGCGTCGTGGGTTTGATTCCCGCCAGTTGCAAGAAAAAAATCGAAGAATTTTTTTTTTCTCTATTGGTCTGGGTGCTGTGCTGTATTTTTCATTACCTCCTTCCATATTCCATCTATTCCACCTACTGACTAGCTTCAAAATAGAGGCTAAGCGGGTTATTCCTTAAAAAATATATATGTAGATAAAGTGGTTCATCTATACTAATATTATACATTTGTACTAATATTATAAATGAGAAAGCTTGTTTGTTTGTTTGTTTGTTTGTAGTTCGCGTCTCAACGGAGCGACCGATCGACTTGATTTTTTGCACAGAAATAGCCGAAGAGATAAGAAGTAAAATTTATTGTTTTTATTGTTTATCGTACTTACTTTTTATCCCGAAAAATAAAAAAATACACTAAAAAAGAATAAAACAGAGTAAAAATGAGTCACATTATTTGAAAACAGTTAACCATGTGTTTTATCTCCATTTATACCTTTAATTTAAGAGTTAAAATGCAAAATCTGACACCACCACTAACTTTCCTAATTCGTTGAGAATATACCGCACAACAGTACATACATATATCACAACTTGATAAAATATTTTGTCAAAAAGTGATTTGTGATTCTCGTGGGAAATATTTATGTTACATAGAAGGCATTTCACAAGTCCTGGTGAAAGACAGACGCCGTGTTAATCGTCCTGGCTAAAAGGATAGAACAATATTAAAGGACTATTGATCCCGCATGTGTACATAAAGGGAAAGTCACGTTACAGAAATAAGTGATGAACGAGACGTGATAAGAAAACTACAAGAGAGGAAAGTTCTAGAAGAAGAATAAGAGGTGAGAAAAGAAAGGAAATTGTTTGTGATATAATATCCAGACCCAATCAAACCCATTTACTCTTTATATTTAAAGAGATATATCTTATACTCATTCAAACTATAACATTTTTTTTTTTATTAATTTATATTTTTTATATGTACATGTTAGTATATTACTTGCTTTACACAAGAACTTGACTCGTTTTTAGCTAGTTCAACCCCAGTGAGGAAGTTCGGTGCTACGGTAAATTGGATATAAAAAATGTTTTCTTACATTCGGTAAAAATTAGAACATTTCATTGTTCGGTGAAGTTTCGTGAAAACGAATAAAAATAATGAACCAATGATAGAATTTCGTGATGGATTTCCGGTTTGCGGGAAGTCAACGTATCAATCAGCAGAACTCACCGAAGACAACTTGTAATGTCACAGGCAAAGTAATTATAAATATTGATTTTTTAATAATATTAGCGCTGATAATACGATACATAATTGATTTTTTTTTTGGATTAGTTTGGTAGTCTGTAAACAAATAAAAAAAATTTAAACTATATATACTAATCAATATACTGAACTTCCTCATTGTACGTTTTTTTGTTTGTTTATATTTCTGCGATTGTTACACCTTGTCAAAAATACTTTCGTAATTATCATTGTAAAAACTTTGAGCAAGACAACTTTGTTTGAATTCTAAGTTAATATTTATATAACCCTATATTAAAAAATATAAAGTGTAAGCAAAATTTTATTTATATGTTACAACAGAAATGAAGAACATTTTATAAAAGGAGTGTAGTCAAGGCATTAACAGGGCTTATGACGTGTCATAGTGTATAAAATGGCTACTTTAACCAGCCAGTTATAGGTTATAAGTCGTGTAATGTCTAGACTTCTATATTCCTTTCTATAAAATGTTCTTCATTTCTGTTGTAATATATTGATACTGATAACTCTCAAGGGGATTGAATCCAGTTATTGTTTACAAAAATTTAGACATATTCAAAATATTGTTTAAAATATAATTAACGGCGAAGAACTGACAGAAAAAATACTATGATGAAATAATACTATTTATCAATATTTTGTTATTTAAAGAAATTATTAATAAACCAACAATATGTTCTTGTACTACTGATTTTCTTCAATTAAACGGTTTGCGTAGGTAGGAAACAATTGCCTTAAGGCAATATGCCTGCCCTTATGCATATGTATGTAAACTGTATATGTATATAAAGCATTTAAATAAATATGATGAATTATTTGGCAATGTGCAATTACAGGCTTTCTTAAGCTCGTATTACATAAGTAAAAAGAAATGGTGCGAGATCTTGTGCAGTGCAATAATTCTTGTGCCTAATTTAGGGACATTTCATTTGCTGTTTTACACAACGCTTTTTATCGCTCGTTAGCATGGGCGTATATTTTCACCGCGCCATGACACATAACGGGCAGTTTCACATTTGACAAACCAAGGTTTGTTGTAACGACGCGACTACTGACAACTCACAGTATATTTATTATTCTACGATCAGCAATCAACATCAGTTTTGTAAAATAACATCGTAAACCATGTTATTTAAATTGGTGTTTCGAAATAAAAAAGGCAAGCGTAAAATGAAAAAATACAGTAAAACAAATAAAAATGGAAATAAATAAAGTGACACAAGGAACAAAAATACGCATTGATAGATGAAGTTAATAGCTAACAGTATAAAAGGCATGGGATGCGCGCGCAGATTTTTGTTTAAATATTGGTTGAAAAATAGGACGTGATCAATTTATTTTGGATTAAACCACAAACATTTACCCGATTTGTATAATACACGACACAATATTCAAATTACACAACATTTTATAGGCATCATTTTTTTAACAAGAACTACGACCTTTATAATTGTTAATCCTCTGTGCCAGAGTGTTCATTTAAACATACACGATACATACAATTCATTTGTTGCCGTACCTATTTTAAAAAAAACGAGTTTATTTCTGCATTCATATTTTCTCTTTCTCTATTTTTTCTGCTTACGTAAGTAGTCGGCATTACACTGGAAAGTTCGTTTTTCAGTTTGACAGCGAGCTTCTGGCTGGTTTGTTTATTTTGAAGCAAATCCTGTCGTCCTTTCAAATGATATTTAAGCCAAGTTTTCAATACATATTAATAAAGCGTTATTAATTTCATCGAATAAAAAAACATTGTAAGATAATAACACTTGTTACCTGAACTTTTTTAATTCATCATCAATTTAAGACCCATTGTTTATTGAAAATTAAGGTTAAAAATTTTGTAAAGGACAAAAAATTGAAAAAGTTAAAACATACATTTAAAAAAAAAAACCTTCAGTTAGTACAGAATACATACATTTTTTATATCCACAGGAATTAATTCAGGTCTGAAAGGGTTAACAAAAAATGACATGTTTCGTCATTGGTCACTTAAGTTTGCTTATAATGTAATAATACAACTTGTATGTATTTTATTCGTAATACATTTGATATTTTTTTTAATAAAATAATTCATATTTACAAGACAGGAGCTAACCGTGTAAAGAAGCGATTATGCACAGCTTACCATTATATTTGACGAACCTTAATAATGTTTTGTTGTAACTTTATTTAGAGAAAAACAAATAAATAATTACCATTTATTTTCAATCATTTTCACCGTTTGTATTTTTATTCTAAAATAAATATAAATTTTAATAAACCGCGCCCAGCGCCTGCGGTGAGCCAAGGAACTAGCCGATTATTACAGTTTATTTTTTCATACAAATAAGTATACTATATTTTTAATGTATTAACCCCAGTGCGGGTTTTTTCTCCTAGATTAAACTTGCAGATTACACAAATTATTTAAAGATTCTTGATTTGGAAAACAGTATTTTAAACATTGTTTCTTAAGGACTATTTTTCTTTGAGATGGTACTTTTGACAAAAGACCATAATTACTTTCATGCGTCATATTGCAGGACATATAGCGCTCCACGCGGCCGTTTTTAGCACTTTTAATTACAAGAACAACGCGGCCAGTTGACAATTCAACTAAATACCTACTATCGACTAAATTCATAATGGTATTTATTATTTATTTTTTAATGTATTATATATTAAAGTAATGGATAATATATCACGAATTTACATCGTTTGAGTTGATTTCATGGATGAAAGTTGTTGTATCACACAGAACCACGGAAAATAATTGTTTAAAACTTGTAATTGTATTGAAAATGGTACAATAAAGAGCTTAGTAAAAAGCTAGAAAACTTTTTGTTAAAATTCAAATCAAGAAATGATAAAAATTGTTTTTTTTTTTTTAAAAGTATGTTAAATTTCAAAACCGTATTATGAAAAAAAAAGCATTTTATTTTAAAATTTATCTGATACACATCGAATGAATAATGTGCGACGAGTCCTATACAATACGGTAGGTAACCACAAAATGCAGTAAATACGAAATAATGACAACAATAAAATAAGGTTTGACAATACGCGAACGTTGATTCAAAACGAACACACAAATGCATATTATATGCACCTACATAATATATAAATAAGAATAACATATAAGTTTGATAGAAATGATTCCGATTATAAAAATCAGGAGTCACAAACAGTTGGCCCGCAGTACGGGGATACATAATTATATTAAAAGATATTATATATTACTTACATTATATTATGTACCTCCTATGTAGGTACAAATACATGATATTTTTTTACAGCTTACCTGTAAATAAAATCACCATTCGCCACTGTTACAAGATGGTCCAGATTTTATGAATAATTTCACTTATCAGGCGTTAAAGTACTCTTCTAATCAAACACAAACTATGCAATAGAAACTAGAGAAACAAATATAGGTCTTCACGTTTTACTAGAATGAAGTAAAAGCCCGTTGTGTACCGTGATAAGTTACAACGAGGAATGGAATTATAAATATAAAATACAAAGATATGTTATTTTCTTATACAATTTATGATGTTACGATATAATCTATACTAACATTATGAATGCGAAAGTGTGTTTGTTGGTTTGTTTGTGTTTCTTTCACGTCTTAATAGAGCGACCGATCGACGGAAAGTAAAACAAGCTTATTACTTTTCATACTTAAAGCAATAATTAAATAAAGAACAAGAGATTATATTATTTGAAAATGAGTAGTCGGTAAGGTAGGATGTCGAAAATAATTTATTTGAAATTAATTCTTTGAATTTGTACATCATTTGTGGCTTGCTGTATGCAAAGCCGCGGGTTAAAGCTAGTATTGCAGAAACATTATTTTACCATTAGAATATACTACCACACAGCACAATTTTTTTTTTATCTATATGAAAAACTTAGAAATTTCAATTGTAAATATGAATAATACGAATTCTGATCTCCGCTCGAAGTGGATATTACGAGAGACGAATGCTCCGTAAAATAAATGTGTTTCCTTAAAATTTTAATACCCGCAGAATAAATCGTCGAAAATGGAATAACTTTTACTTTGCCAGGAAAACAGCTTTACGGAGGGGTCGTTTTCTGTCATTTTTCATTAAATCAATCAGCGTGAAAACCTTATCTGATTCCTTTAGCCAGTGCCACCTAAAGCGGGGGAAAAAGACATTTCAAATCGAAAAACGCAATAAAAAATCAATTTATCTTAGTCAAAGGCACAGATTGCTTCAGGAAGACTGTGCGGTGGATTTATTCTATAGAGGCAAAAAATTTACGGAATTACTGAAATTACCAGAAATTAAATATCTAAGGAAAACGGAATAATAATATGTTTGTAGACAAACGGAACCCCTCCAGATCCTTACAGAACAAACCTTACACCTTTTGCTGTCAATCTAAACCTTGTACACAATGTGTTTCAGAGAAGGACCGCGAAACTTCAGAGAAACATTCCGCATGTAAAACTTTAGAAAAAATCCTTTTAATATTTTCCCAAAACAACTTTATTTCTAAAATTCGAAAAACGGCTGAATTTTTAATTTCTGGAACAAGCATCCCTTTCACAAACTAACTGAAGTATCTAACAAAAAAAAACGTATTTGACCAACGAAATGATATGCACCGCACGCGGACAAGGGAAACAACTGGGTAGGAGAAGAGAAGGGGAAAGGTAGGGGTTTGTAGAAAGGATGGTAATCTGAGAAATTAAGGATTTACGCATTTTCAGATTGTAAATAGAGTTTTTTGAAAAAAGTTTTTAGGATTTTTTTCAAGTTGAAATAGAAATGTTCCCCGTGTATAATGAGCAAGGAAAAAATAAGACTCATATCTAAAAAAAGACAAAAGAAATTCGATTAGGCTCCACTAGAAATTTGTTGACCGATGGCTGTAAATACAAAAAAACAAGTTAAGTATATTGGTAATATAATGGATAGAGTACTCTTTTAAAAACACATCAAAAGTTGGTACGAGATACTTAAAAAAAAACGACACATTTTTAATTGTACAGTAAAGAAGTTTAAAAAAAAAAAACATTAGTTAATACACTATCAAACTAAGCTAAATGTATTTATATTTTTTTATGTATTTATCGCATTATCATCGCTATGATTTTTTTAAAGCTTTGTAATTTTGAAAATTTCAACGGAAGCTTCGAAATTACACAGCCCGTGACGTCACGTGATGAGTTCTGGTCGGCGAGTGATCAAAACACCCATCTTAACATTTTGAAAGTATCCATCACATACCCGAATCCGTTTTAAAGACTAAATATCTTTCTTCAGACTCACTCATACAAGCAATACTTTTTTTCTTTACAAATTGGTTCATCTACATCTCCTTACAAAATTCATTAAGGAAAAGCGCGAACAAATATTTACTTTTACAACTTTCAATGTCCCTTTCACTGTCGCTCTAAACACATCTGAACAATGAAACATGACTGACAAGAAGCAAAGAAAACATGGCGTTTATTGTACAAACCGCTGACTTGTAGCATTTTTCGACATCGTTTGACACGATCGGGCTTGGACGAACGACATTTTTTTTTCTTTTCTAAACGTCAAAACAGGCTAAACGTCAAAAAACATAGCTACCCCAGAAACCGGAAATCTGCTGTCGTTGCTACAACATATTATAGCTATAATTTATTGGCTGTTACAAACGCGTGGTGATATAGCCCTGTGACTTTGCAAAGTATTCTATTTTTATTAACACTATTATTATCCATTTTCAATTAATTTTTTTAATTTTTAACACGTGGAAGAAATAATTTTTAGTATCTAATTTCACGTAGCAATGAACTTCCGCAGTCTATGCTTTGGTGTAAAGTTGGAATTCTATATTACACTACAAAAGCCCACGAAATAGTTACTATCTATAATGATATTTAAGGATTTTTTTCTCTTTGGACCTATGTATGTATTATATAAATGCTTGCTAAGAAAAAGAGCCAAATTATAATTCAACACAGAAGAATATTATTTAAATGGGTAAGAATTTCAGCTTGGCTTTAGAAAAAAATTAACAGATGGCGCTAGGAACACTCATGAGAATCTTTTATTTACAAAAACATTCGTTTCAGTTTCAATTGCAGTATCAAAAAAGGCCTAAATTGAAAAAAAATAGTGCATCTAATTTACTTGTAATACAAAATGAATAAAAATTTAAACAACCGGAGAATAAGTAGTTTCGTACAAAAAATTAAAAATAAAAAGCATTTTTAACAACTTCTATAGCTACAAAAATACTTTTTCTGAAGCTAATGTGGCCTTATTCTGAAACTAATTCATTTTGTAAATTCATTCGTATCGTAAGAGGGGAAACGAGAGCGAAATATGACTTTGACTGTGTGAGATGGATATATATCCATCTCACACAATAAGACGAACAAACGAACTTATGAAACGAAATTGTGACAAAATACGTTTAGGTGTTTAGGTAATATTAATAATAACATTTTCAGAATAAAAAAAAAGTTATAATGATATTAAACAACAAACAGTAAATGTAAAACAAGGGAGCGAGTGGTGTTAACATGAATCATCATCATTAAACTAAATACAGCGTATCGTGGTCAAATGGTCGGCGTGTTTGCCTACCATGCAACAGGTCTCGCGTTCGATCTGAGAGGTGACCACTAAAAAACTTTATAGACTAGCAACTGAAAAGTAAGACTGATAATCTTATCTTCAGGTAACAAAAACGAATAAGATACTCTGCGCTTGATATACCAATGCAGTTTCCTATGCACCATTGGCGCGGAAACGATGATGAAATTTTAAAAATATTGAATTTTTTATCATTCGCCGTTTATTAAAAAAAAAAACGAAACTCAGGTGCAGTTGCCGGCGGTAAATAAAAGGCATCGAGCTTAAAAAAGAGACTGTGGGGCATAATCGGCTAACTTCGGCTTTGCAGAGAGTCGTCTTTGTCATTCATCCTTGTCGTCTCGTGCGACAGAGACGACGCTCTACTAAGCCGAAGTTAGCCGACTATGGCTGTTAGGCTCTTTCTTAAGCCCGATGTCTATTACTTATTGCCGACTACAGTACATTATTGTTTGGATTGACACTTTTCAAAAAAACGTATTTGCAATGATTAAGTGAAAAATAAAGAAAATGTATAAACTTATGTGAAAAATTTGAAAACATTGCAAAGGAAATAATTTAGAAAATAAAATAACGTATGACATTTCAATGTGTTTTTGAATAAAAAATTTCGTTTTTGAAGACAGGTTTCTCAAAGACTTTCTTGCATTGATCTCTATAATTATTTTTGCCAAAAAGAATGCGTATCATATGTCAAGCTGAAGAGGATTGCAGAAAAAAGAGACCAATGGAGGACGAGATGCAGGACTTTGCTGCAAACCAATCCCCAGGATTGAGACTGCGAAAGGAACTTATAAAGTGCCATTTTCGTAATAAAATACCACAAGGGCGCTTTACAATTACTTTCTTAATACTCACTAAAGGAAATAAAGCATCAGCATTATCTGTACACTAGAAATCTTCAAGTCTGGAAGCCTTCATACAAACTAAAAAATAACCTAATGATGTCAATCTTGTGGCGTATTCTACTACGATTTAAATATTCAACTGAACACTGTAAAAATTGAGTGTGTTCAAATTTTGTAGAGAAACTTAGAATACTATTTTGGTTGAAGGCTTTAACTTTGTGGTCAAACAATTAAATTAATGTTAGTACACTGTACTTGAGTATTTTATTTTATTACGAAAATGGCACTTTAAAAGTTCTTCTTCGCAGTCTCAATCCTGAGGATTGGTTTGCTGCAAAGTCCTGCATCTCGTCCTCTATTGGTCTCTATTTTCTGCAGCGCTCTTCAGCTCGACATATGATGCGCAGTTAAAATCTTCGCACACTTGCTCCAAATATTCCCGTCGGGGGCGCCCTCTATAATTTGTCCCCTCAGCCATTCCCTCTATGACGTCATGCAGGAGACCCTAATGGCGCATAATGTGGCCGATCTATCGGGTTTACCTCTCTGAGATGGTTTTGATTAGGTGCCTACCTTCTTCGATTCTGTTGAGAACCTCGTCATTAGTGATGTGGTCTCTCCAGCAAATTTCTAATATTTTTCTGTAGCACCACATCTTGAAGGCCTCCAAGTTATCCATAACAATGACAATAAGTATGGATTTTTCTTTTTGGCAAAAATAATTAAAGAGATGAATGCAAGAAAGTCTCTGAGAAACCTGTCTTCAAAAACGAGATTTTTTATTCAAAAACACATTGAAATGTCATAC